>NC_043957.1:6880015-7120015 GCF_902148855.1 Sphaeramia orbicularis
TTACTGTTTGAAACATGGAGAATAGAAAGAACAAGGGTGGTGCGGAGAAGGCAAGAATTAAAAAGAGGAAAGCTCTGGAAGCAAACGCAACCAAATGTGACAAAATCTGCAACTTTTTCACAAAAACGACCTCCGGTTGGAAACAACTAATGAGGACGACGAACCGGGTAAACCACCTTTAAAGTTAGTTAATTATCGAGTCAGTGAATTGTGTGGCATTGTGGCGTGGAACATAATGTTATGCAGTTTAAATAATAGTATGATGCGAGGCCACATAACTGGGAAACTTTGTCTTGTAGCTCCTCAGAGTCAGAAATCAGATCCAGCAGCAGACAGCAGCCATGAGCCCACAAGTCCAGAGTGGGCAGGTAGGACTGCTCAGAGAGGGAAGAGGATTAGAAGAAATAGGCTCCAATGAAGAGTATGGTGTAGGCCTGTTCAGTATGAAAGGGGCTCTGAGATGCTCCAGGATTCAGCACTACATGAATGAAACTGACACCAAGGCTTTGAAAATAGAAGATTTGTGCTGAGAATTCTGAGCCTTTTTAAACTGTGCTTTAGTGTCAGAAGCAGAGCCAGGAGCCAGTAGTGATGAGGGGATTGTTCCTGTCAGGATGGAAGGAAAAGGTGAGCTGTTGGAACAGACTGTGTCAACAAGCAGTAGTTCCACTAAAACCACTTTCTAGACCCAAACCATAGTACTGGCCTATTTTATTTTTTATTATTAAAAGTGAGACAGTAAATACACAAAGCCCACAACTGAAAGGCAATAGCATAAAGTAATATTAAATAAACCTGCATATTTAGCCAATGTAAATATCTGAATTGGTTCAGTAAGTCCAAATGTCTGTAGATATTATTTTTTATTGTGATCCAGGTGCAGGTGAGTCTAGAGAAACTGGAGGAAGTGTGAAAGGGAGAGCAGAGTCTACTGATGACAGAGGAGCAGCTCAGCAGCACAACCTGAACCACTAGGCACAAATGACACAGATGAACAGGAGTCTGTTGTTAGCTTTGATTGCTTTGCTCGCCCTCAGTCACAGGATATACATATATTTTTTTCTTATCATCCTTGTCAAACCCCTAATGTTACTATACCAAAAGTTTTTTAATAGCAAAGTTGGAACAAACCTCAAGTGGCTGACTTACTGTGAAAAAAATCAGTCTCTCTACTGCTCTGTTTGTCTCAGGCTTTGCAGAACAGTGTGTAGACCTAACATGTAAGGTTAGAATTACATGATTTTAATAATAATCGGTCGTGATCTAAAGTGGGCCGGTCTGAGGTATGAAACTCCAGGGCTGAAAATGAGTCTTAGTCCGGCCCTGTACCCGACATAATACTCGATGTAACCGAATGGATTTGGAGCAAATGACTGAACTCACTTAAGGCTTAAAATTTCTACATTATGACCATTTATCGCACTATTGCAAATTTATTTTTTAAAAATATTACGACTTTAATCTCATAAAAGTACGACATTGCTTTCATTAAATTATGATTTTAAAAAAATACGACTTTATTCTCATAATATTATGGCTTCATTGTCTAAATGTTACGACTTTATTCTCGTAGCGATAGGTGTTTTTATTTTTCCGATGTGGCGCTAATATGCTGTCGTACTATTAAAAATATATTATTCAGGATTTAATATTTTGCTGCAGTTCCTGTTGAAATGTTAATTAAATCGTACATTAACCAGTCGTTACTGTTATTATTCTTTATTACCTCCGCCAAGGAGGTTATGTTTTTGCCAGGGTTTGTTTGTCTGTCTGTCCGTTAGTGTGCAACATAACTCAAAAAGTTATGGACAGATTTGGATGAAATTTTCAGGGTTTGTTGGAAATGGGATAAGGAAGAAATGATTAAATTTTGGTGGTGATCGGGGGTGGGGGGGCCCACGTGGGGGGGCCACTGATCAGCCTTGGCGGAGGTCTGCGCTCTCCGAGTGCTTCTAGTTGTTCATAAATTCATCAAATCCTTCAAAGTCCTGTTTGTTTTAATCCAAATAATAATTGGTTTATCGTCACTGTGTTTTTAACTGACACTGATTATGGGCTTGAACATAAGATCAGTGTCTGTTGTGTTTCTGAAAACTGTCAAAACTGTCAACGATAAAGACAGGCATGGGTTTCATCTGACAGACAGAACCCATTTTAAACACGTCAACAGGGAAATGAGTCTGGAACAGAACAGACAGAGTTTATAAAACAGACTGATGGACGCAAAGACGAACGAGGAGAACAGGAAGAAGAACAAAGGAACTGATTTAAAGACACTGTGAACAGAAGCAGGTGTTGAGCTGGAGATTTGTGTCAGATTTTCCCTGAAATATTTAAAAAGGAATAATTCTGTATTTACCCGTTAGGTTTGTCTTTTATCTTTGTTCATTATTGTTTCATTAATGCGTCTGTGGAAAAGAAAGAAGAAAAATGAGGACTTTTTATTTTCCATCCACCCACCCATCCATCTTCTTCCTCTTATCTGGGTCCAGGTCCAGGTCCATCATCAGACTGGTCCAGACTCTCTCCTCCAGTTCTTCTGGGGGTTCTGAGGCGATCCCAGTTCAACTGACAGATGGACCACCTGTCCCAGACTGGACCCTGTGACGGTCCGCTTTTGGACCCTGGACCACATGTTTGACACCTGTGGCTTAAACTGGACTTTATTTAGTCTGAACCCAAATCTGACACTGGTTCATGTAGACAAGAGGTACTTTTTACAGTTCAGTACCCCCTGAAATAGACTTTTTACAGCGGAGTACCCCCTGAAATACTTTGTACAGCGGAGTACCCCCTGAAATACACTTTTTACAGCGGAGTACCCCCGACACAGACTTTTTACAGCGGAGTACCCCCTGAAATAGACTTTTTACAGCGGAGTAGCCCCTGAAATAGACTTTTTACAGTGGAGTACCCCCTGAAATAGACTTTTTACAGCGGAGTACCCCCTGAAATAGACTTTTTAAAGCAGAGTACCCCCTGAAATAGACTTTTTACAGCGGAGTACCCCCTGAAATAGACTTTTTACAGTTCAGTACCCCCTGAAATAGACTTTTTACAACGGAGTACCCCCTGAAATAAACTTTTTACAGTGGAATACCTCCTGAAATAGACTTTTTTTTATCCAAGTACCCCCAGCTCTCACCTCAGCAATTTTGATTGATAAAAATGAGTCCAAATGTGTTCCTGTGCCAAAGGTGTCTGTTTCTATTTACAAAACTGTGTAAACAAACAACATATATTTAACTATAATATGTTTTAACTTCACTGTTTGTGCTTTTATTGTCTATTTGTTTATTGTCTCCTTAACCCTCTGCTGTTTATTAATGTATTCTATGTCTATAGTTATACACAAGTACATTTTGTGCAAAATATAAACTAAAAGTGCCCTCTTTCATTGATAGGAAAAATATTTTATATTGATGAAAGGTTCATTTATTAAATAATGACCAATTTATTTAATTCCTTATCTCCTCAAATAAACTCATTTTGAATCATATCAAATATAAATGTTCTTCAAATGTTACCAAAGACAATAAAACTATTATATGAATGTATTGATTGGGTTTTCTATTTCAGCATTAATTCTATTTATTTATTTTGTACTCAGTACATGATGACTTATTTACGGAAGAGGATTAGGGCAACTGGAAAAAAATACATACAAGTCCAACATATATATTTTTAAAATTATAATTATGAGGAAAAAATCGGACCAATGGCCCAGTAGCTTACTGGCCAAAGTAAAAGCTTTGGGAAATGTATCCAGATGCCCTTTATTCTCATCCAGTTCTGTGTATTTATTCTATTACAGAAACAGCCCATGTTTTGGTCATATTCCAATCAGATCTGTAAAAAATTCAAATTCCAACTTGATATCATTGATACTGATTTATTAGAACAATCCACTTCCTATCTCTTATAATGGGAAAATTTTTCAAAGTTGCACCAAATCCAGAATCAGATCCGGATCCAAATAATTTCACTAACTTTTGTTGACATCATCATACAGAAGCAAAGAAAGACGATTGAAAATTTTCCCCCATAAGAGCCCATGTAAAATTTTGCGTCAGTTCCAGATCCAGAAGAAGATCCTGATCAGCTTGTGGACATTATGTTTTGGTCATCTCCCCATCAGGGCTGGACTGGAGAAATTTACACTGGATATCATTTATATTTACTGAGTTATTGCATCCATCCACTTCTGTTATAATGGGGAAAGTTTTCAAAGTTGCACCAAATCCAGAATCAGATCCAGATCCAAAGAATTTCACTAACTTTTGTTGACATGATCATACAGAAGCTGTATACCAAGTTTGAAATCAATCGGAATTGTAGTTTTGGAGAAGAAGACGATTGACATTTTTGTAATGGACGACAGACGACGACGCATGGCTATAATAGTTTACGGGCTGTCGGCCGGTAAGCTAAAAAGTCAGAATTCTGAGTTTAATCACAGAATTTTTCTTATTTCTCATAATAATAATGATAAAAAAAATGTATTGGACCTTAATTTTATTTTTTTCCCAGTGGCCCTAATCATCTTCTGTGCTCATTTAATGTATTTTTCCAAAAACATTTCCAGTACCCCCTGGGCTTCTTCCATGTACCTCTGGGGGGGTGGGTCTTTGGGACCCCCTGCTGTACAGACATGTGATGTTTGTGGACGTAGGAAGAATCAAACAGACTGCAGGATGGGTAGAATGCATTCTCTCTGGTTTATTCAGGTTCTTTAGGAAGAGTTCTGTTTGAAATTACAAAATGCACTGGTAGAAACAGCAGAGATAGATAGAGAAAGAAACAGAGGGAGAGAAAGAGATGGTAAGAGAAAGAGAGAGGGAGAGAAAGAAGGGATTTCATAGCCGGAATAAAGGGGAATAACATCACCAGATTCAGGTTCAGGCAGCTCCTTACGCTCAAAGGGATTGTTTTTCATCAAGGAAAAGTTTTGGGAATCCTTCTCCCCCTTTTTAAAATCATTTTTTCTCTTTTTTTTTTAATGTAATGTTAGTTAAAGTGTTATCTATTCTTGTTCCCCCACGGTGTTTCCCCGTGAAATAACTGGCAAATATAACAAACAAACATTCTTTGATTTCATCACCAAAGTCATTTCCATTTTTTTTTTTTTTTTTGTCGTCATTGATTTATTTTTTTTTTCCTTTTTGTTTTTGGGTTTTTTTTTGGTCAAGTTTTTTAAACATTTTTTGTTTTTAAAAATAGAAGAAAAAAGAAACACGTTGCTCTTAAAAACATCTATCTATATATATATTTTTACATATATATACTTTTTTCTTTATATTTATTTTTTTAATTCCTGAAGTTGACTTGTTACCCCACATAGTGGCATGCACATTGCACATGCAAATCTGTAATTAAATACTTCTCTTTTATCTTAAATTGCCATGTATGTTTATTTTTTCCTCTTTTTTTTCCCCAACTTGCTGAGTGAATCCTGTATGGTTTTCTACTGTGGCACTGGTTTGGTTCTACTGGGTCAGATGGATGGTTTGCACGGTGATGACATGGATGGGGTGGAGTTGCTTCGGACAGTTGCTCCGTTGCTTCCCTGCGCCAACAACACAATGATCAACTTCGCTAAGAAACGGTGTGACCTTTAACCTTTTGTGGCTAAGACGTAGCTTGGGGTTCCTACTCCTTTATGGACATAAAATACTGTTAACCCTTTAAAACTATTTGTATCATATTTGCTACACTAGGTTCTGAGACCTTTATCTAATCAATAAGATCAATACTTTCCTTAAAACCTGTTGAATTTGAGCAAATATGTGTTTTCTGCCCCCTGGGGGATTATCATCACACTGCAGCCAATGGAAATCATTATTATTATTATTATTATTATTATTATTATTATAAATTTTTTTTTTTGCCCTTTTCAATATGGCTGCTATCGTTAAATCATAAATCGTCCAACACTCATTTTCTAGGAAAGTCTTTGGTAATTTTCAAAAAGTCATGTTAAGTAGAATATTTATATCATTATTTGGTTGAAAATGGAATAATATTGAAATTTTGGTTCCATTCAAGAAAAATGAAAAGGCTGTAAAAAGTTTAATGCAAAAAAAAAAAAAAGTACCTGAAATAGTCTATATTTTCAAAATGTTACGAGTAAAATTTATTATTATTTTTTATCTAAAGTTAATGTCGTCGTGACCAAAACGTTGCCAAAAAACACCCAATGTATCGAATATGATGCAAAAAATGTATCATAAACAAAATGAAATGGATAAGTTTGTGTTTGGATTATGTTAAAAGGGCAAATAAACATTTTAATTCCAGAAAAACTAAAATTTTGTGGCTAGTTTTTACAGGTTGAAAGAGCCAGAATGAAATATCTGTACATAGCGTGACATTAGTTTTTGTTTTTTTATTGACTTGTTGGTCATTTCTTTTTACTTTTTGTTCCTTTTTACGTTCTGAATAAAGTTTATTCATCCAGGGTCAACAGGTGCATGGTTTTAGAAGAGTTTGCATCTGTTTTTACTTAAACTCTCCTTTCATTTGGGTCATTTAACTGTTTCACGTGACGTATTCGTGTTCGTAAATTGCAAATATCGCTGTCGGGTGGAAACCTCTTATGTCCGAAACAGTTATGTTTGAAAGACTGACTATGAATGAAAATACACTGAAAAAAACAGAAAACAGTTATTTTTCAGGAAACTGTAAAAACCAGGTGTATTCTAAATAAATGAATGGAGTTAAGAGATGTCGTCACAATCTGTTTTCAACACTTTTCATTGGTTAAATATCTTTAAAACCATCAGGCCAACATAAATACTGACTGATAGATTCATTTTATGACAAAACAAACAAACAAAAAACACCACTTACGAGGTTTCCTGTATATTCTAAATAGATGAATGGAGTTAAAAGATGTCGTCACAAGCCGTTTTCAACATTTTTCATTGGTTATATATTTCTAAAACCATCAGGCCAACATAAATACTGACCAATAGAAGCGTTTTATAACAAAAAAAAAAACAAAACATAAATGGACTTACGAGGTTTCCACCCAACAGCGACGTTACACAATGTAAGCTGATACAGAGTAACTGTGAAGTCAAAGTGGTTTCAGATGCATACGAGTGTGATTTCTCCCCGATCTTTGGCTTAATTTTGCAAAATCCCAGATTTTCGGCCTTTATTTTCTTTATTCGACTCCTTTAACATGTTGTAAATCTGTTAATTGAGCCCCTTAATGAACCTGTGTTAACGAACCTGTGTTTGATCTGAACCTGTTTGAACCTAAACATGTCCAACACAGACGGAAAAGTTCAGGTTTTTGTCCTTTTTATCGCAGATGAACCCAGGGTGTCGACTTTTCCGACTGAAGTCTAATGTTCTGTCATGAAATCAGAGCCACAAAGGGTTAAAACACACACACACACGCACGCACACACACACACGCACACACACACACACACACAGATGTTGTGGCGCCTTCACAGATGTTTTGTTTTGTTTTTTTTTCAGAGGGATTGTCCTGCAGACGGAGCTGAAAACACTGAGGTCAGATCAGACGGAAGCAACTGATGAGGATGAAATGAAGAGAGAGAGAGAGAGAGAGGGAGGGGGGAGGGGCTTAAGAATTGCTGAGGCGACGGCAGGAGACACTTCAACAACACATTTGTCTCATTAAAGTCCCATGAACTAAATACGATCAAAGTAAACGTGGTCAAAAAAGTCGGTGAATTTGTGCACAGACACGACAACGAATCCCTTTGATTTAAAACTTTCAGTTACTTCATGATTTACAACAGCAGTCGCATTTCCATCCGACAAATGCGCAAAACTTTACCCATATTTACTAAACGTCGAAAAAACAGAAGTGCGTAGTGTCGGTTTTTCCGTTAAATCACAAATGCAACGATTTATTTATTATTGCGAGATGACATGAGAAGTCATTCCATAAACATGAACATAAATATTGTGTTGATTTTATAGATATGTTCATTATTATTATATATTACCCCTCATACGAAATTTAAAAATTATTTGGTTTCTGCCACATTTTCCTTTTAAAACTCTTCTCCTCCTGTTGTAACGTTTGTCAACATCCGTTTTTTTAAATTCACGTGATGCTAGTGGCGTAAAAAGCTCTTTCCATTACAGTTTTACTTGATAGACCATTTGCGCTACGCCCGAAAAACAAAGTCTCGCAAGAACAAAAACTTTTAATCGAAAAACAAGAGACTGTCATCTTTTGTTGGTTTGTCTCAAGCTGTTTTTGTGATCGTTGTTTTGGTTCGTTTGGACTCATGAAGAGTATATAGTCGCTTTTCCATCGGACATCTGCGCAAAACTTTACCAATATTTACTACATGTAAAAAAAACAGAAGTCGGTTTTTCCATTAAATCACAAATGCAATGATTTGTTTATTTATTTATTATCGTGAGATGCACGAGAAGTCATTCCATAAACATGAACATAAATATAATATTGATTTTACAGATATATTCATTATTATTATATATTACCCCTCTATCGCCTACTAAGTTAAAAAATTATTTGGTTTCTGCAACATTTTTCTTTTCAACTCTTCTCCTCCTCTTGTAACGTTTGTCAGCATCCATTTTTTTTAAAATTCACGTGACTCTAGTTGCGTAAAAAGCTCTTTCCATTACAGTTTTACTTGATAGACCATTTGCGCTACACCTGAAAAACGAACTCTTGTAAGAACAAAAACTTTTAATCGAAAAACCGGAGATATTCGTCTTTTGTTTGTTTGTCTCAAGTTGATTATGTGATTGTTGTTTTGGTTCGTTCGTACTCATTAGGAGTATACGTATTGGTTTGTGGATTGAAAAAGTTAAAATAAAACATACATATATATATATATATATATATATATATATATATATATATATATATACATTTATATATATATATATATATATGTATGTGTGTGTGTGTGTATATATATATATATATATATATATATATATATATATATATATATATATATATATATACACACATACATATATATATATGAAGAGAAACAAGACATTTGGTGAAATTGTCATTTTTCTGTTTAGTAAATTATGGGCAAGTTAAATTCGCTCAATTTGAGGCTCAATGGAAAAGCGACTACTGTTAATTTAATCACATTGTTGTCATTTTCTGGTCCATGAATGTAGCTTCAGCTCTGTTTATGCTTTTTGTGTAAGTTTTTATGCTTTTATTAAAGGTTCAAACATTGTCAAACATCTTTTTTCAGTGGATTACGACTGAAAAAAATGAGTCATTTATTCATTTGTCGTTAAAAATGGTACAAAAAGACCTGTTAGTTCAGTGGTTCCATCCCTTTTTTACTCCTGACCCCATCTTAACATCACAAATTTCTGGCGACCCCAGACATTCAAAACGGAGACTTTTTTTTTTGCTAAAATTACTTTGTTTTTGATCCTGTAATGGTTTTCTCTCCTCTGTTTCAAATCCAGGTTAATTTCAGAGGACATTTAGTCTATATAATGTCTATTATTATGGACAGAGTCAGTGAATCCAGATGTAGATTACTGCACAAAGGGAGAATTGGATTTTCCTTGGTCAGGATATGTACAGTCAGTCCAGCTGTGATTTACAAGGAGGACAATTAATACTGAACAAACAAGAACTCAGACTATGAATTATGAAAGAGCTGCAGCATCTGAAACTGACCACAATGAACATTTGACACAGAAACAGAACCACAGAACTGCAGTTTCAGCTTCGCTGTTTGGCTGATATGGACTGGGATTGGCTCAGTCAACTCAACACACATTTTTTATTTGTAAGTTGTTTTATTTTTTAATCAGTTACTAGAAATTTCATGCAACCCCATTTGAATTCCAGGGGACCCCAAGGTTGAAAAACACTGTATCAGTGCCTCTGTTTTTGGTTTTCTTCTGCTTTGTAACGTCCAAAAATCTTGATCCCTTAAAGGTTTGAACGCGCTGAAATCCACTGGAAATGCTCATTTAAATTAAATCGTCTCAGTGGGATTTAATTGTCGAATCATGTGCAAAAATTATCATGAAATTCACTCGGTTTTTGCTCATTTTACTGTGGAATGAAGCAAAGACGTCTGCACACGCCGGCTCCTCCACACTGCAGTGCAGACGCTGCATGGCAGACAAAACACACCCACACACTGGCATTAACACACACACACACACACACATACACACACACACACACACACACACACACACACATACACACATACACACACACACACACACACAGATGCCTTGTCATAAGAACAGCAGAAGCTCAACGCCTCCACCTAGTGTTGATGGATGTTACTGCATGCACAATGAGGAGAGAGAGAGAGAGAGAGAGAGAGAGAGAGAGAGAGAGAGAGAGAGAGAGAGAGAGAGAGAGAGAGAGAGAGAGAGAGAGAGAAACCCCAGAAGATGAAGTGAATGAAGAAAAGAAGCAGAAAGAAGAGTTTTTCAGAAAGTTTATGGATCATATACAGAAGAATTACAGACAACAAAATGTACAACAGATGAGATGATGGGGGGGGAGTGACACCACCCCTCATGAGGGAGGGAGGGAGGGAGGGAGGGATGAAGATGAGGAGGACATTCAGATCTTCAGTGTGAGTCTCAGATGGACGGTGGTGTCCTGTACAGTGGAAGGCACTGGAGGTGACCTACTGTAGCTGATGGAGGCAGGACACACACACACACACACACACACACACACACACACACACGTAGCGTTAACGTCGTAGCATAAAAGTCAAACAGTCTAACACAAATGGACAAAAGTCTGTGGACGTGTTGAATCCAGGTGTTTCTGTTCTAACAGGGCTCTGGGATCCAAAACAATAAGGACTAATGTCAGAATAGAGTTTAATATTATGGGATAGATATCACTGCGTTGGTTTAGTTTGGGTTCAGTTATTATCTTTGTTTCTAAAATGACTCAGAGATGGTTTGGACTGAATTTAAATTAACAATAGTCACTTTTTTTTTTTTTTTAAATCTATGACAATGATTTTAAATGTTCTATGTTGAAATGATCACCCAACAACCTCCTGAAAAAACAAAACCCCAAAAACTGCCTAAAAATCACCCCTATTTTTTTTTTTTTTAATAAAAATCCAAGACTATGATTTTAAATGTTCTACCTTGAAATTTCTAAAATATTTTTCATGGTCTTTCATGATCACCGAAAAACCTCCCCAAAAAAAATCACCCCGATTTTTTTTTTTTTTTAAATCCATGACAATAATTTTCAATGTTCTACAGCGAAATGTCTAAAATGTTTTTCATTATCACCCAAAATCCTCCCAAAAAACAAAACCATAATCACCTAAAATCACCTCAATTATTTTTCTTAATTTATGATAATAATTTTAAATGTTCTAATAAATACTGTTGCCACCGCCACAATAACACTAGCAAATTAGACTATTGGTATGATGATGATGATGATGATTATTATTATTATTATTATCATTATTATATATTAGTGTTGTTGTTCTGATCATTCTCATTATTACTATAATTATTATTTCCCCTCTCTCTCTTTCTCACTTTAATTCACTCTCTTCTTCCCCTCTTCCCCTAATTAGTCTATAATAATTTCTAATAAATATGTGGACACATCATGTCTCCAGCTGTCAGATGTCCTGTTCATGATGATCACACACAGAAACATCAGTATTAATAATCAATAGGATATTTATCCCATAATATTAAACTCTATTCTGACATTAGTCCTTATTGTTTTGGATCCCAGACCCCTGTTAGAACAGAAACACCTGGATTCAACGTGTCCACAGACTTTTGTCCATTTGTGTCTGAGTTCGACAGTTATGATATGAAGATAATGATTTGTTAAAAGCTTAGTTGATTAATCAGTTTGTCAATTATAATGAATGAACAGATCAGTCACTTTAAGGAGAATATTTTGTTGCACTTGTAACTAAAAATAGAACAGAAATAAAAATAGAAATGTGGTTTAACACCATCAGCAACTGAAAAAAAAAGACTAAATGTATGTAGTTTTCATTTCTATTTCATACAAAAGTCTGATAACTTGGGTTCGGAGTGAAAAATATTTATGAATAATCCAAATTCTACCAACAGAATACGGAGAATGTCATTAAAAAAAAAGGAAAACTGAACAGAAAACTAGTAAACTCAACACAAATTGAAAACAAAACATAAATAAAAAATAAATAAAAATGCAAAATTATTACATTCTACTTTTACTTTGTTTTAATTTGTGTGAATTTCCAAACTCCAAGTTCAACAGCAAAAAAAACCTAAATGTCCAATTTAAACATTTTACAGACAAACTGGCTCACCAAATAATCAATTAACCGATGAAAACGACGATCACTTGCTGCGACACACGCATCCCACACACACTTGTATGAAACTAAACTAAACGCCGCTCTGCATTCGTATACAAATGTCTCCCTGTCGCTGCAGTAGCCCCGCCCCCTCAGCGTGGGACCAAGCGTGGGCAGGGATGACGTGAGCCAATGGCATGTGAGCGTGAACATGAGTCAGAAAACAGTGGTCCAGTGCCGTCGTGAAATTGTGTTTAACATCGTTACGACCTCTGCTGCTGCCCCGCCCACTCCCCACCCCCTTTAAAAACACCCGCCTTCCGCCCCCGAATCAACAAAAAGTGCTGTCTCTCATCACCTGTAGCCCCTCCCACCCCCCACCCCTCGCTCTTGACCCCCCCACCCCCCCCTACACACACACGCATGCACACATCTAGTGCTGTACAAAGGGGAGACCACGGCGTGGCTTCAGCTACATAAGCACGACTTTTGGCAGCACTAACTATACATGAAAACCCACGGACGATTTTTTTAAAGAGAGCCCTTTATCGTGTTTTTGTTGACACGTCGCCTCAAGACTGACCCGCTGACACAATTTCACAGCCGACTGAGTGGATGGGTTGGTGTTATTATTATTATTTTTTTTCCTTCGTCCCCAGAACGAAGACGAAAAGAAAAAGAAAATGATTGGCTGGGGGTTAAAACTGCGGAGGGGTGAAGACACGAAAGAAGCGATGGCTGAGCGAAAACCTTTCAACCCCACCGACCCCGTTCGAAAGGAAAAGTCAGAAATAACAAAAACAAAACAAAACAAAACAAAAAACACCAGATGTTCACTTTTTTTTTTGTTCTCAGAAAAGCGCACACACACAACATGCTTTCACACGTGGGGCAGTGTTGTGTGTCGGCCATTTTGGATCTGCTGTTACAATTCTGGACAAAAGCGAGTGGCGTTGTGGAGCTTAAAATGGAGGCGGGGTTTCACCTGCCTGTCTGTCAACACGCTTGGCGTCAAGTGTTGGTGTGTCGGCAGGCTATGGGGAGGGGGGGGGGTCTGGGGGGTGTGATGCAGGTTAGTGAAGGAGGGGGGGGGGGGGGTGTCAACATTACAACGTCTGATGCCATGCCAGGTAAAACCATACAATAACTCAATCCAAGAGCCGCTGGTTCTGGAGCTTCCCCTACATCATCTACGTTTCTATCTATCTAACTCTAGAGGGACCTGAGAAGTAAGCCGACTGCTTTGCACCTCTGTAAACCTCACTACACCACCTGAAACTGGACCCGGAAGGTCTCAAAATGGACACAAAATGGCACCCTTGTGCCACGCCTACAAGGAAGATGAAGCCAAGAGGGCGAACTGTTTGTTGGCAGCGTCCGGTACGTCTGTGTCTCCACGGAAACTGTGAGTAGAACGAACGTCTGTCATGTGGCGAGAGTAGAATAGAAAAAGAAAGAAAATGTGAGTTAGGCACATTTCCGTTGGACTGGTTCGGAGCGAATAAACATAAAGAGAGAGTTGTGTTGTTTTTCCCATCTAACGTGGCAGCCATGTTTGTCTCAGGGATTCTCGAAACCGCGTGTCAGTCACATGTTGTTTCCATCTCTATAAACATACATACTTTTGTGTGTTTATCATGTGAGATTTGGAAAATGAACTAATGATTAAATATTGACGTCTGATTGGCTGAAGCGTGTCATAGTCATGCGTCTACGTTCAAGTCCCGCCTCTTGGCTGTTTCCTCGTCTGGCCCAGTCTCGATGGTCACCGCCGTCCCTGTGTCTATGGCGGGAGGCGGTGGGACTCGACGTTAAGGCGTAGTGTGGTTGATCTACTACAGAGGGTGAGGAGGGGGAGGGGGGTGGGGGGGGATGGACAGAATGACCAGGGGGGAAGGGGTGGGGGTGGCGGGTGACCAATGTGACTCTGATACAGAAGGCACTGTGGCTCTGTAGGGAGTTTTTTTTTTTTTTCTTGGGTGGGGGGGGGGTGGGGGTGGGGAGCGCCCCGCCTGCCATAACCTCAGAGGTAAGAGCTCCTCGACTCCCATCAAACAAGTAAACAAAAACAAACCCCCCCCGCCCCATCCCCCCATCCCCATTTCACTGCACTGTTGTCATCTACTTCTGCCTGGAGGCAACACATTTTAGGGGAAGAGAGAAAGAGGGGGGGGGGCGGGCAAAAGTACAGCAGGAAGAGGGTTTGGGGGGGGGGGGGGGGGTACAGCGACAGAGGTACATGACAGAGAGGGGTATACTGCGGGGGTGTCATGTCAGGTGATGTGTGCAAAAGTGGTGTCGATCTTCACATTTTCGTCAGATTTTGCTTCGTTAATCCGTTGACGGTACCGAAGCGTCGCAGTTTCTCCTCGGAAATAATGCGATGAGGACGTTAATGAGGTCTGCATAGAGTCAAAACACATGGACTGGGGGTTCGTTTTCTGGCTTCTGCAATTGCGGCGAGAAACAACAGTGCGAGGTTTTCAAAGAGTAGCTAGATCACCGACCGTGTCATGAGCGGCATGTAAAATAAGTAAATAAATAAATATCTAAACCTCTAATTATACTCTGATACCTATGACTACATCTATGCATTATATCTAGATATATCTGTAGATTATCGTCTATATTTATCTATATTTTTATCATCTTGTCCTAGAGTTATTGAATATTCAATAATTGTTGTCCCTCATAACAATAAGGATGAAAGTAGTCCTAAGTGTTTCTGTCCTGCGATGCCTTTTTTTTTTGTATCTTTAGTGTTGCTTTCTGGCAAGTGAACAGATGTTAAAGCAACCGGACAGAAAAAAACAAACAAACAAAAGCGATAGATAGATGAGCGGAGGTTTGCGGATACTGAAGTGGGTTTTTGGCAGAGGAGGTTTAAGCGATGCTACGACCTCCTGTGATTGAATCTGTGATTGATTTGGTGACTGTTCTCTGGTTATCCAGACCTGAGAGAAGGAGTTGGAAAAGGGGGAGGGGTTGGGGGGGTTAGGGGGTGGGGAGGGTCAGCATTAGGCAAACATAAGGACAGACGGACAAACGGACAGATATGGCATCTCCGAGGCTACATCCACATCCACATTCTCTTACTAGGTCTAGACTTGATCTACCATTTTTTTTTCTTTTTTTGCTTCCAAAGATAAATAAGCCAAGGTGTTTGAGAGGAGATTCTACCGAGATGTAGCCTGGAGGCTGTCCTCAAGAAGGGGGGAAGGCATGACGGAGAATGTGTGCTGATAATTGCCCTCTGGTGGCCAAAAAAAAAGAACACCACCACCTAATACTGACTGACACCAACACTGTATCGCCAATAACTGTGCCGTCACCGCTGGCGACAAAAGTACAGAGCCAGACAGAGGGGAACGATTGAGATTCGTCAATTATTTTTTGGCTGCGAGTGGAAGAATTCAACCT
Source organism: Sphaeramia orbicularis (assembly GCF_902148855.1). NCBI lineage: Eukaryota > Metazoa > Chordata > Actinopteri > Kurtiformes > Apogonidae > Sphaeramia > Sphaeramia orbicularis. The sequence goes on from NC_043957.1 coordinate 6,895,747, forward strand.
TGGTTTTTTTTTTTTTTTTTTTTTTTGTGTCTCAGTCTGGCTTGTTTCGAGATCTATCGCAGTGTAAAAATGCAAGACAAACTCTTCCACGGTTCTCGGTGATTTCCTCTACCCTTTCACTCTGAGTGTGAATTCTTGATCTTTGGGTTGGCTTCGACAAAAGAGTACTGATCCCAGAAATCGTCATGTTCGGTCAGGTTTCGGAATCTCAACCCTGACCTCCACCTCCATCGTTCCGAAGAGAGCGTATCTTTAAGAGTTGCGTTATAACACGCAACGCTGTTATTGGTGAATGTTCCCGTTGTGCCGTCGTTGCCCTGAAACATCGCAAGAAAGGCATCAGGAACCCGGTAAACGTCGTTGGAAGGGGGGGGGGGGGGGGGGGGAGGGGGGGATAAAAACGTAACGGATGTAAACAAGATGGACATAGCATACTTGAACTCCGAATAACATGACAACAAATCTACAGCAACAGTTCTATCAATCAATCAATCAATCGATCATCATCATTGTCATCATCATTTTGCATTGACATTGATATCATTATTCATAAGACTATCATCATTAACAATAATAAACGAAGTGTGGAAAAAAGGTTCGCTTCTCGCTGCTCTTTCTCTCTCTTTGTTCTCAGGAAACTTCGACGTGATCCTGCGGCGTTTCCTGTCTTCGGATGTTGTTGAAACTCAGTCGGCGGAAACTGAACAAAATGGCCGACCGACCACCGAAGTGTCTCGGTAAAAAGCAAACTTCTAAACCTTGAGATCCGAGAGAGAGAGAGTCAGAGAAAAGGGAACTTCTTTGTAAACCTAAATGTAAAGTTTCCTATAAAGCCCCTAGGTCCCACCCACACCGGTAAGATTTCCTCTCTAGTATGTATTTAATCAGTCATGCAGGTTTCCATCAAATTTTGGACTCCGAAAAAGATCAAAGGAGGCTGAGCGAATGCAACAGAAGAACCAAGCTCCAATGTCCGAAGAAGAACAAGAAGGAGAAGTAATCGATAGAAGAAATACTGAAGAAATTAGTCTTTTCCCCCATCCCTCTTTTCCTCTCCTCCGCCCCATTCGACCATGTGATGTCATTTCCTGTCGGGTCATCTTTCACAACTTGCGCCGGTAACCGAGGAGGAAGGGGTTCGACGAAGTGTCCGACTCCCTTCTCTAATTACCGGAGCCCACTCCCCTGCCCGACCCGCCCAGTGGGCTGTCGCCATGACCCCACCTCCTTTCACCACTGCCACCAGACAGGAAGTGATGTCACAGCAGTTCAACCGTCAGCATTATATGAGTCTTTTAACAGTAAACAGAGATGATAAAACTCATCGAATATCAGCCAGCGCTGTGATTGGCTGGTTTTTGCAGTATAGGCGGAGCTTCCTGGTTCTGTCCCTTTGGAAAGGAAAAGATTAAAGATAAAGTGGTTGTTCTCCCTTTTTTTTTTCTTTTCATTGTTCATCGTGTAAAGTTTTCATTTTTGTTCTTCATTGTTCAAGTTTGATTTTCTGGAGGCATAGCTTGGCATGTAAGGGTTAAGGGGGGGTCCTGGCTTTTATTAATTTATTTTTCTTTAAGGTTTCTGTTCAAGGAGCAGAGTCAAAGCAGCAGACTCTGAGTTCCGGCTCGTTTTTCAGGCTTTTTCAGAAGCAGACCGGTCACAACTCACCGATCACCGAATAGTCTCACAGAGAAGAAGAACTCTGAGGCTGCGATCGTCGGTGCCGTGCTGTTCCCTCCACTCCCACCTCTGAGGCCTGGCCTCGGAGGTCAAGCACAGAACTCTGGGAAGTGGAGTTCTGAGACTGAGGGAGGAGGTGCTAAACCTTGCCCGGGCCTCGTGCGTAGCGGTCTTCGCTGTCTTTTTCGTTTCGTCGTAACCATGTGCTGCTCTGTTGCCGATTTGAGTCAAACAAAAAAACATGTAAAAGGCTTTTTTGCAGCACCGTCACCTCCCTCTCCCCCGCCCCTTTACCTCATTAAGAGTCCAAGGGGTGAAGGAAGAGGCAGAGGAGGACATTGACACCCCCCCCCCCCCCCCCCCAAAGCATCTGCTCGACCAACTCTTAAAGTCTACATGTTCCAGGCCAGAGCACCGGAGGCGGCTGTTCTCCTCTCCTGCCCTTTTCCCTGTGGTCGCTAGCACCAGTCGTCCTCGTCCGTCTCGCTATAAGGTTCGTGCAGGCCCTTGCGAGGCCCTCGGGCATGAGGGGGGCGGTGGTGCGGGTGGGGAGGCCCCCCGGGCGGTCCCCGCCGATGTGGGGAAGGTGAGGATGAGCGGTAGCCATTGGGCACCCTACGTGGATGCGGGTGAGGGGGCTGAGGGGGTCCGTGGCGGGCAGTCCTTGGTGAGCGCGGGTGCGGGTGAGGATTCCCCCCATGCGGGTGCGGGTTGCCATGAGAGAGGCTTTGCTCGTAGGCGGGGGGCTCGTGGTGCCGCTCGTACTCGTAGTCACGCTCATAGAAGGGCCCGTCGCCCTCCAGGCTGTCCCCGGGTGGGGGCCCGCTCCAACGGCCCCGATGGGGGGACCGAGGCGAGCCGTGGAGGGGCGAACGCGGGGACTGGTGCCTGGGGGACCGTGGTGAGCCGTGCCTGGACGAGGAGCCCCCGTGGTGGGGGGAGGCGTGGCGCGACGGGGGCCGGTGGTGGTAGCCTCTGTCATGGTCCGGTGGAGAGAAGTGTCGGGGGGAGGGCGAGCGCAGGCGGCCGGGCCCGGGGGGGCCGTAGCTGGGCTTGCGGACGGCGGGGGAGTAGGTGACGTGCGGGCGGGGGACAGCAGGGGTCTGAGGCAGCTGACGACGGCCTCTCCGCGGAGTGCTGGTCCCCGAGGTGGAGGGGACCGGGCTGCCGCTCACCGAACTACTGCCCTACAGCAAAATGTAAACAAGGAAAATCAAACCGCACCACAACAACAACAACAACAACAACAGAGACCAAAGTAGAGCAGAGCGCAGGTGACCCAGAGGAACAGCAGCGAAAGCGTTCAAAACAGGATGAGGCAAAAAATTGACACCGAGAAGCCACAAATCACATCCAAGAAAAATGGACAGAGAGAAAAACAGTGACAAAGAAAAAAGCATAACAGAAAAAAGAGAGATTGAGATCCATTAATGAGTGTCTCTGGAATCAACGGAAACGTTCCTGGATTAAAACTCAGCCTTCGTCTGAGGTCATTATGGGATGTTTATATCAACATTGAACAGAAAAGCATCAAAGATAAAAAACTATAATCTGTTACAGTTACTGAGAACAAATATGCAGTTGAGTTTATCTGCAGTTTGTTGCTGCCCTCTTGTGGCAAAATTTAAATATTAACACTAATTTGGATTCATCACATGGAGTTCCATTTAACCCAAAAAGACCCAGAGCTACTTTTATGTCAGCTCCCAAATTCATTTTTCTCAAGAGATTTATCACCATTTATTCTAATATTATCATCTGTATTTTGCATTTTTTCAGTATAAATCAGGTATTTTGTTATATTTAATTCACTGATCATGCAGATGTTCATTAAAGCTTGGATTAAAATTGAGGATTATTACATGAAAAACAGAGAAAACCGAAAAAAGTGACTTTTTTCAGTCCAATCTGTCATTAACTGATCATAAACCCAGTGTGTCCATCCACTGTTATTGATCCAACTCTATGCTTTTTTTTTTTTTTTTTAAATTTTGTTCATTTTGTGGCATATTTTGTTCTCTTTGCTTATTTTTTTTGTTAATTTATGTTATTGATTTTCTTCATTTTAGTGATAACTGGCTTTTTTGTTCATTTTCTTGCTCATTTTCTCCGTGTTATTTATTATTTTATTTTTGTTTATATTCAGTTTGTCAGCTATTTTATTCTTTTTTTTTTTTTTTTTTACTTTATTCTAGTTTCTTTTTGCTTATTTTTTCCCACATTATTTATTTTTTTGTACATTTTTCTATTCGTTCTTATTAATTTTATTTATTATTTAATATTCATAAACCCAGTGTGTCCATCCACAATGTTGTAGAAGATGACAGTGTTTCCACGTTAACTACGGAGCCTCTGAACATCCAAATATGGTCATATCTAATGACCATGAAAAGACGAAGAACTGCATTTTACACCAATTATTGACATGTATTGATAGAATTAAAGGATCAACAGGTATTAAATAGTTTACATAAGTAGATGGCTTAGGTTAAAGGTGGATGTTTGGGTCTTTATGGGTTAAATAAATACATACATTTGTATGTACATTTTATTTTTCTTCCTTGTGTATTTTTTTCATATATTTTTTTTCTTTCTTTCTTTTTTTTTTTTTTTTTAAGCATTTTTCTCATTTTCTTCTCACTTCAGAAGAATTTGTTCATGTTTATGCCACATTTGAAGGGTTTTTTTGGTTCATTTTTTCTGAATTTTTTGCATTTTTTTTCTCGTTTTACAAGTTTTTGTACATTTTATACTGTAAATAATTAAGATTAAACAACATTTTACACCAATTATTGACATGTATTGATAGGATTAGTGGATCAACAGGTATTAAACAGTTTAGATCAGTAGATGGTTTTGGTCTCTAGTGGTTTTTTGGGTCTTTAAGGATTAATTTAATTACATATTCATTACATTTTTAACTATAATAGTACTAAGGTGATAAAGGTTAAATAAATCAGGTCATGTGACTGTTTGTCCATTCAACATATTAATTGTTAATCATTTCGAACTCCACTTCCATCTGGGTAGTATTTTGTGAAATGTTTTTCATTTTATCCTATGAATAACTGAGCTAAATCTGCATTTTACACCAATTACTGTCATGTATTGATAGGATTAGTGGATCAACAGGTATTAAACAGTTTAGATCAGTAGATGGTTTAGGTTAACGGTGGACGTTTGGGTCTTTAAGGGTTAAATTAATTGCATACTCATTACATTTTCAACTATAATAGTACTAAGGTGATAAAAGTTAAATAAATCAGGTCATGTGACTGTCCATCCATTGAACATATTCATTTTTACTCATTTCTAAGTCCACTTTCATCTGCGTATCTTTGGAGCCCACCTGTCTCTGGCCCCGCCCATCGGGCCCCTCGCTGGGCGAACGGGACCAGTGGCGGTCGTGCGGATGCCTGTGGGGGTAGTCGTGGCGGTCGGGCCCGTAGCGGTCCTTGTCCATGGAGCTGTGGTGGTGGTGGTGGTGGTGATGGTGGCGGCGGTCCTTGGTCCGGCCACGGTCCCGCTCCCGCTCTTTGGGTGGCAGGTCGCCCGACTGAGTGGTGGTGCTGAGGTCTGTGCCCAGACCTGGCAGAGATAAGTGTCAAAGTACGAAAAAACACCCCCCATCCTAAACCCGGATCAGAACCCACTGTCCAGTTTGAGCAGAACATGGAACAGGACACCACTGCTGTTTGCATTTATCTGTGGACATGAACTGATCTGAGGGAATGGAGTTTTCATTTATTCTGTTGATGGACTGTTTAGTGGAGAAGGGGCGGGACTAAATAAGTTCTACTTCCTCCCACTGCTTTTCGAATATGCAAATGAAGTCACACTTTGTTTTTATGTATATGTGCAGGTTTTGTTTGTTTTCTTCTAATCTGTTTCATCTGTAAAGGCTAAGTGGGATTACTTGGTTTTGTTGCCTATTCTACATAAAGAAATAAATAAAATAATTGGTGGGAAGAAAAATCTACCATTAAACTTCAGTGAAATACTGATGTTTCTAAACTATATGGACATAAATATGTGGACAGGGGGGTCTGGGAACCAAAACAACAATGATTAATGTCAGAATATAGTTTTATATTATGGGATAGATATCAGTGCATTAGTTAGTTTGGGTTCAATTGTTATCTTTGTTTCCAAAATGACTCAGAGATGGGGGGGGGGGGGTTCATTCATGACTTTAAATGTTCTACCTCTAAATTTGTAAAATATTTTTGTGGTCTTTCATGATCACTGAAAAACTTCCTACACCCCCCCCCCCCCAAAACAACCCAGAAATCACCCAAAAACCTCCTAAAAAACAAACCCAAAATGATCTAAAAATGACCTAAAAACCACCCCTTTTTTTTTTTTGTAATCCGTGTTCTGCCTCTAAATTTCTAAAATATTTTTGTGGTCCTTCATGATCATACAAAAACCTCCTAAAAACCAAATCCAAAAAAAACCCCCAAATCACCTAAAAACCACCCCAATTTTTTTATTTATTTTTTTTTAATTTTTTTTTTTTATCCCTGACGGATTTTCAATGTTCTTCCGCTAAATGTCTTTAATATTTTTCCTGCTCTGGCTGTAAATAATAATTTCCATCTACTTTCATCACATCTGCCTGAGGAAGAAAAATCTACCATTAAACTACAGTGAAATATTGATGTTTCTAAACTATATGGACATAAATATTTGGACACATCATGTCTCCAGCTGTCAGATGTCCTGTTCATGAGGATTGGACACAGAAACATCAGTAATTAATAATCAATAGGATGTTTATCCCATAATATTAAACTCTATTCTGACATTAGTCCTTATTGTTTTGGATCCCAGACCGCTGTTAGAACAGAAACACCTGGATTCAGCGGGTCCACAGACTTTTGTCCGTTTGAGTTATGCAGTTATGATATGAGGAGAACCATAATCCTCCATTAATAATAATAATAATAATAATAATAATAATAATAATAATAATAATAATAATAATGGATTGGATTTATATAGCACCTTTCTAGACACCCAAAGCGCTTTACATTATTGACCCATTATTCATTCGCTCTCACATTCTCCCTCTGGTGGTGGTAAACTACATCTGTAGCCACAGCTGTCCTGGGACAGACTGACAGAAGCATGGCTGCCATTTTGCGCCTAAGGCCCCTCCGACTACCACCAAACATTCATACACCAGTGTGAGTGGCACTGGAGGCAAGGAGGGTGAAGTGTCTTGCCCAAGGACACAACGGACTGACTAGGACAGAGCGGGATTCGAACCGCCAACCCTTCAGTTATTGGACGACCCGCTCTATGTAAGAAAACGATGTCAACTTAAACCAACTAGATCAGGGGTGTCAAACATGCGTCCCAGGGGCCTAATGCGTCCCACCAAAGGTTCCATTCCGGCCCCTGGGATGAATTTACAAAGTGTAAAAATTCCACAGTCAAGGCTGTGGAACTCATTTTAGTTCAGGTTCCACATACAGACCAATATGATCTACAGCCAAATAATAACAGCAGAAGAACCGACAAAAAAGAAGGACTGCAGATTTTCTTCTGGGGTTGATGTGAAAAAAATATTACATTATGTCTACAGATAATGACAACTTCAATTTTTTGTCTTTGTTTTAGTGCAAAAAATAACATAAAATTATGAAAATATTTACATTTACAAACTATCCTGTAACAATAAAATGTGAATAACCTGAACAAATATGAACAACCTGAAATGTCTAAAGAAAATTCAGCCCAATTTGAACTCTTTTCTTCCTGTTCCTCAGTGTTTAGTGTCTTTGTAGATCTGATCCATAATGCACATGGACAAATGAGAAGTGGAGGCAGAATATTGTTAAAATTGCACTAATTTTTCTGAAGAAATTTCAGTTTTTTCAGGTTATTCACATTTTTTGTTTGGATAGTTCATAAAAGTAAGTATTTTCTTAATTTGATGTTATTTTTTGCACTAAAACACAGACAAAAATTTGAAGTTGTCATTTTTTATAGTCATAATGTAATATTTTTTTCACATAAAACCCAGAAGAAAATATGGAGTCATTCTTTTTATAGGTTATTATGCTGTTATTTCACTTGAGACCATATTGGTCTGTATGTGCACTCTGCTAATTCATCCCAGGGGCCGGACTGGAACCTTTGGTGGGTCAATTTTGGCCCCCGGGACGCATGTTTGACAGCCCTGCACTAAAACAAAGAAAAATGTGCAGTTGTCATTATTTCTAGGTTATTCTGTTATTATTTTACTGGTCCGGCCCACTGCAGATCAAATCAGGCTGAATGTGGAACCTGAAAGAACATGAGTTTGAGAACCCTGCAGTAGATGAACAGATGTGAGTAAATGTCCTTAAAAACATTCCCTTCCTGTACGTCCACCTCCGTCCACTCCACCTGTGCAGTCAAACGTACTAAAACTCATTTCCAACCCCATCAGGACTCTAAATTGGACTCAGACCAGAGGCTCCTCCGTCAGATTACACAGCTCTTCAATTATACTGAGGGTTTACACTTGAACCGTGTCAGCCTGGTTGGATTAGTTTTACAAGTGAAGCATGCAATTTGCACTCGCAATTAGTGCTGAAGTGGCCTGTGTGTATGTGTGTGCGTGTTTGTGCACAGTGTTGCGCTCACACACCCTTTTTTCAGGTCATTGTGCTGAACACCATGTCAGCGTTGGTACGACTCCACTGCACTTCCTCTAAAACACAGGTGTCAAACATGCGGCCTGGGGGCCAAATCCAGCCCACCAAAGGGTCTGATGCGGCCCACCAAAGGGTCCGATGCGGCCCACCAAAGGGTCCGATCCGGCCCAACAAAGGGTCTGATCCGGCCCACCAAAGGGTCCGATCCGGCCCACCAAAGGCTCTGATCTGGCCCGCGGGATGAATTTACAAAGTGCAAGTTAGGGCATCAAACTCAAAAATAGTATTATAATAATCTATAAGTAATGACAACACTAATTTTTTCTCTTTGATTTAATGCAAAAAACATTAAATTATGAAAATACTTACATTTACAAACTATCCTGTAACAATAAAATGTGAATAACCTGAACAAATATGAACAACTGGAAATGTCTAAAGAAAATTCAGCCCAATTTGAACTCTTTTCTGCCTGTTACTAAATGTTGTGTGCCTTTTTAGATCAGATCTGTAACGCACATGTATAAATGATGAATCGAGGCATAACATTGATAAAATTGTTCTTATATTTCTTAACAAATTTAATTTTTTTCAGGTTATTCACATCCTTTTTGTTTGGATAGTTTGTAAATGTGAATATTGGCATAATTGAATGTCATTTTGTGCACTAAAACAATTTGAAGTTGTCATTATTTATTGGCTGTCATGTTATTATTTTACAGGTCCGGCCCACTTCAGATTAAATTGGGATGAATGTGGCCCCCGGAGGAAAATGAGTTTGACACCCCTGCTCTAAAACACAGGTGTCAAACATGCGGCCTGGGGGCCAAATTCGGCCCACCAAAGGGTCCAATCTGGCCCCTGGGATGTATTTGTGAAATGCAAAAATTACACTGAAGACATTAACAGTCAATCCTTTTACTTTAGGGCCCATATAAAGCCCTACTTTAGTCTGAAGTAGGTCAGATCAGTAAAATATTAACATAAAAACCTACAAATAATGACAACTCCAAATTTTTCCTTCTTGTTTTAGTGTAAAAAATGAAATAACATGAAATTGTGTACATTTACAAACTAGGCTTTCACAAAAAAATATGAAAAACTAGAAATGTCCTAAGAGAAGTAAGTATAATTTTACTAATATTCTGCCAGTTACTAAAATACTTGGTGCATTTTGCAGATCTGTTGTGATCTGTAAGTTTTAATGCACATTTTCAAATGATAAACAGAGGCGGAATAGAGTTAAAATTGCACTTATTTTTCTTAATAAATGTCAGTTTTTTCCTGGTTGTTCATGTTATTCACATTTTTAAAAGGACAGTTTATAGATGTAAATGTTTCTGGAATATAATTTGACTTTTTTCACTATAAAACACATTGAAATGTTTGGAGTTGGCATTATTTCTAAATTATTATCTTATTAATTTTACTGGTCCAACCCACTTGAGATCATACTGGGAGGATTTGGCCCCTGAACTCAAATGAGTTTGACACCCCTGGACTAAAAGCTCCAGGGAGTCACTCTGAACCAAAGCCGTTACACCCGATCATTAAACATGTTAACGTTGAAGTGGACGATTCTGAAGATAATAAGGAAATGAAGTGTTCGACGCGGCAGTTAATGCTGTTAAATAGTGTTTTTGACGTGTTAATGTCACTGTAGGCACGTAAACGTACAAACACTTAACCAGACGACTTCAATATGAAAACACTGGGTCTGAAAGCATATACATATGTTTATCCTCACATTCTAACTGTATAACTGAAATGGACCACAGTCTGTGGACCTGCTGAATCCAGGTTTTCCTTTCCTTTCTCTCAAAGGATTAATACAATTCTATTTAATCTAATCTAATGTAATCTAATCGAAACAAATCTAAACTAACATAAATCTAATCTAATCTAATCTGAATAAATCTAATCTAAACAAAACAAATCTAACCTAATCTAATTTAAACTAAATTAATGTAACCTAATCTAATCTATTCTAACCTAAACTAATCTAACCTAATCTAATCTAAACTAAATTAAGATAACCTAACCTAATCTAATCTAACCTAATCTAATTTAAACTAAATTAAGATAACCTAATCTAATCTAATCTAATCTAATCTAATCTAATCTAACTAAAATAATGTAATCTAATTAAATCTAAACTAATGTAATCGAATCAAATCTATCTAATCTAAATAAATCTGATGTACCCTAAACCAAAAAAATCTAATCTAATCTAATATAAATTGACTAATCAAATCAAATCTAATGCAATTTGACTAATCTAATCTAATGTAATCTAATCAAATCTAAACTAACATAATCAAATCAAATCTATCTAATCTAAATAAATCTAATGTACTCTAAACCAAAAAATCTAATCTAATCTAATCTAATCTAACCCTAGCCTTATCCCTAACCCTAACCCTACGTAGACCCCAGTAAACCCACCATTCTGGTCCAAGTGACTCACCCGTGTCTACGTCGGTGTATCTGGTGAGCGAGCGTTGGGAGGTGCGGTGACTGCGGTCCCGGTGCCGCCGTCCTCCGCCGTGTCTCCCCTCCTCGGACACCTCCCTCTCCAGAGAGTAGTCCTCCAGCCGGACGTTTCTGCCCGGACGCCCGTGGACCAGGCTGGAGGTGGAGCGACGCATGGGGCTGGTGTCTGTGACGGCCTGCACGAGAAGGACGCAACCATAAAAAAAACAAACAAAAAAAACAAAAAAAGGAGAGGGGACAGGGGCAGACGAAGGGGGACGGGAGAGGGAAGAGCAACAAGACAGAGAAGAAGTCAGATGGTTGGTTTGAGACCAGTCCGTCCTCAGAGACACCCACCCCCCCTTCACTGATGTTTACGGAGGTTATGACGTCACTGTTATCGTCCTTCAGTTTGAGTGTTTTAGTTTTTATGAGTCTGACTGGGGTCAAACAGCAAATATAAACAACTGCATAACTGCATAAATACAAACAACTGCATAAATACAAAGAACAAATAATACGGAATAAATGAGAAACACAGAATGTATGAAAATTATAGAATGTACGAAAATTATAGAATGTACGAAAAATATAGAATATACGAAAAATATGAAATATATGAAAAATGTGCAATATGCAAAAAAAAAAATGGAATATATGAGAAATATGAAATATAAGAAAAATATAGAATGTACGAAAAATATGGATTATATGAAAAATATGGAATATACAAAAACTACAGAATATACAAAAAATACGAAATATATGAAAAATACAGGATATACAAAAAATATGGACTATCACAAAAATATGAAATATATAAAAAACATTGAATATACAAAAAAATACGGGATATAACAAAAATATGGAATATATGGCTTTATTTTTGTGTTCTTATATATTTTCAGGGCTGTGTGTTTTATTTTGTAAGAGTTTTAAGTTTTCCGTTCTTAATGTGAAAGGCAAACCGGATGTTGCGCGAGGCACTTTCTGTTCTAACGTCTTGGCCAAGTGCCTACTGAAAATGACAGCAGCTCTGTGTTCTGGGCCAAACACAGCCTGTACGTGTGTGTAAACGTTCTGTGTGTTCTGTGTAGTCTTGTAGAAGTTAGTGGGGTTTGTATTTGTGTAATGAAAGACGCTAAAAAGATGTTCTTCTCTAATTAGCATTTAAGCTAGCGATTAGCGCGTTAGCTGCGAATCTTAGCATGCTAACGCTAACTACTCATGGTTGCATGTCATCTTAGAGGGACATGGTGGTTTTATTTGTGTTTGTAAAATTCTGCTCTATGTGTTTGTTATTTCAGTTTTACACCCCTGTGAGTCATCTCTACGATGAAGAAATGTGAACAAATCATCAACAGGTGTCATCATTGAGGAGTTAGCTATCTGTCTAGCTGCACTGGGGAAGTAGCAAGGACAGAATAATATGAAAAATATTGAATATATGAAAAATACAGAATATACAAAAAATACGCAATATATACAAAAATATGAAATACACAAAAAATAAGGAATATATGAAAAATATGGAATATACAAAAATATGAAATATATAAAAATATGGAATATATGAAAAATATGGAATATACAAAAAATATGCAGTATACAAAAATATGAAATATACAAAAATATGGAATATACAAAAAATAGGTAGTATATACAAAAATATGAAATATACAAAAATATGGAATATACAAAAAATAGGTAGTATATACAAAAATATGAAATATACAAAAATATGGAATATACAAAAAATATGGAATATATGAAAAATACAGAGCATACAGGACCTTCAGCTAAAGACGTTCTGTCCTTTTCTTGGCACATAACGGTGATGCTGATAAGGGCGATGTTTAGTGCAGTTCTGATTCAAATCCTCGCAGCCTTTTTATCGGCTATGACACCAACAACACGCTGAGCTTTCGTTTGAATAAATTATCCAGACGTTATGGAAACGTTCAATGTAAGCTATGTTTACGCCCAAATTAAAAAAAAAAACATTGATAGTTCAGGTTATGCTGTCGATACGTGGTCAAACGCTGCCTAAATCATCATGGTTACCAGGCCTCTTAGACAGTTCAGATATGAACAGATTCCATTCTGTATCATATGAATAGTTTCCTGTTTCTTCCTGCACTAACCACTTCCATTCAGACTATTTGACCCAGACTCCATCAGTAGGATCTTCAAATCTAAACCAATGCCTCCGACAAACACATGATCGATCCCATGCTTCTGCACCAGGACACGGAGGGCGAAACAGCCACAGAGAAACAGGAAGCTGACGGGAAAAGGAAAAGAAATGGCCAAAAAGACAAACAGCAAGCATGAAGGACGGCTGCAGAAACCATGCCTCACATGCACCAGCGCGCTCTTCCACAGGGAAGACACATTTCATCAATATCCACGATTCACATCATTCGTAAACAGGCTGAAAATGTACGACAATCCAAACATGAACAGGCTGAAAATGTACGACAATCCAAACATGAACAGGCTGAAAATGTACGACAATCCAAACATGAACAGTTGGACGTCGTTGCCATGGCAGCGGATAACTTGTCACGTTCTGATCGTCTGTGCCTTTTAGTAAGAAATCGCAGAAAATACTGTGTAATTTCTCACAAACTAAACCAGTTGATGCATGTTGTGTTTCAGAGACAAAAACAGAAAATGTAAAAAATACAGATGTAAGCGCTGATATTTCATAACAGTGTCCATAAAGATTCTTTACAGTTGAACAAACTTACTGCAAAAGTAAATGAACAGACAAATCTGTGGAAATTATGACAAAATGAAAAGTAGATATTCAAGTTTTTTTCTTTTGGGGGGTTCATTTAAGCCTTTAGGAGGCAAGTGACTATTTTTGGTCATTTAAAATATTAAATATGGGTCCAATGCCGTGCCTCGGTTTGATTTGTTCATGGTTAATGAAATACTGAGTCATGTTTTGGTTTTCCGATTGTGGATTCTCAATAGAATATGAAAAGTACGAATAATGGATTCAAGTCCTTTTTTTTTTTTTTACTGATTTCAAAACGAAATAAGGTTGTTTTGTTTTTCACTTTTTAATTTCCCAACAGAAATCGGATGGTTGTGACGTACCCGGACCGTCGTTGTCCAGTATCGTCGTTCCATTCTCCATATTGTTACCATAAACCCCCATAAACATAAACCAGGACGGTGGTACCTGCAGAACCAGGTGGACCATCCCTTCAAATTTAGAACCCACCAACATGCAGAACCCAACACATACGTGTGGACATTTAAACTTTACTAAACCAACAGACCTTCTGCACATAAATAAAAACTTTATAAGTGAATTAACAGGTTAGTTACCTCCGCCAAGGAGGTTATGTTTTTGCCAGGGTTTGTCTGTTTGTTTGTTTGTTTGTCTGTCCGTTAGTGTGCAACATAACTCAAAAAGTTATGGACAGATTTGGATGAAATTTTTAGGGTTTGTTGGAAATGGGATAAGGAAGAAATGATTAAATTTTGGTGATGATCGGGGCTGGGGGGGCCCACGGGGGGCGCCACTGATCAGCCTTGGCGGAGGTCTGCGCTCTCCGAGTGCTTCTAGTTTACTATTTGAATTTATATGCACATTTGAAATACTGTGTAAATTAGACTAAGTTAATTCATTTCAGTATGTTTTACATTCATTTCACTGTTGTCATTAACTCTAAAACTGAAAACAGCCTCACTTTGGTGCTTTTTCATCAATTCATTATTACGTACAATTATCAGAACAATTATGGACATTCAACACTGAAGAAAACGCTTCTGATTGGAAGTTTTTGTGCCTGAAATGCAAATTGACTTGTGTGATGGTCAGTGGATCTGTTGGTAAGTGGATTTTATTTTCAGAAACAAAACATACTAGTGGTTAATTGATTTTTGTTTTAAAATAGAAGAATAAATATTGAATTTCAAGGCATTTTTCTTTTTCAGTGTCAAAACAAATCAAATGTAAAAAATGGATTGATTTTCGTTTTCTCTAATAACAAAAAATAAAGTTACTACCTGATAGAAATGGAAAAACTGACCAAAAACAGCTGTTTTATTTTTTTCATTCTCTGAGACTGTCATTTTAAAGGAAACAGCGCTAATGCCATTGAGGTCACAAAGATTCTTAGGAATGACGGGCTTGTACGAAATCTGGACATCATAGACATGCTCGGTCAATGGATCTGTTGCTAAGTGGATTTTCTTTTCAGAAACAAAAGAAAAACTAGTGGTTAATTGATCTTCATTTTAAAATAGAAGAATATATATTGAATTTAAAGGCATTTTTCTTTTTCAGTGTCAAAACAAATAAACCAAATTTAAAAAAAAGATTGATCCTTGTTTTGTCTTTCTATTAAGAAAAAACAAAGTTACTACCTGACAAATGGAAAAACAGACCAAAAACACCTGTTTTTTTCATTTTCTGAGACCGGATGTTGTTTTAAAGGAACAAAATCTGGAGCTCGTAGACATTTGTGGAGGGAGCATGTCTACAATGTCCAGATTTTGTACAAACTGGAAGTTTCAAACAAACCCAATTGTTCGTAAGAATCTTTGTGACAGAGGCATTGGCGCCCTTTCCTTTAAAATGTCAACATCCAGTCTCAGAAAATGAAAAAAAAAAAAAAAAAAAACCAGGTGTTTTTGGTCCATTTTTCCCATTTTTGTCAGGGAGTAACTTTATTTTTTGTTAATAGGAAGAGAAAACAAGAATCAAAGGTGCGGGAAACTTTCATGACCAATTTTTCATCATATCTGTCCATCCTCAGTCATATCCTCAGTATCATGAATCTGTTCGTCTGTCTGTCATTACTCACCTGAATCTCTTGCATTACGGTCAACAGTTTCTTAGTTCCATCCACCACAAACAAACCATGTGTTTACAAACAGAACCGGGAGGGAACTCAGGCATCTGAGGAATTTTGTCACGATGTGCATTGTGGGAAGCGGAGCTCCGCATGGCAGTGGAAGCTGCAACAAACATGACGAGGAAACGGCTGGAGCTCCACTTCCCTCCAGCCGTTTCCGCGTTTCAGTCATTTCTGCGTCGTGTTTTTTTCATCCATATAATATCATATGGTGTCGCTGCCGCTGTCAGGCAGCTGTGCAAACCTACAGTTTTCCACAATGCACGTCGCAACAAAATTCCTCAGATGCCCGAGTTCCCTCCTGGTTCTGTTTGTAAACACATGGTTTGTTTCTGGTGTATGGAACTAAGACACTGTTCACCATGAGGAAGAGATTCAGGTGAGTAACGACAGACAGACGAACAGATTCATGATACTGAGGATAAGACTGAGGTTGGACAGATCTGATGAAACATTGGTCACGAAAGTCTCCTGCACCTTTAAAAAAACTTCTAAAACTGTGATATTTTCCATGCTCCAAAATTGCATCAGCTGTGTCAGACATTTAAGACTGTTGAAGATGACACCGCCCCCCCAGTCATTCCACCTTAAGGGTCTACTGGCTGCCTCCCTGGGCTGAAGCATGGCCTCCTACTGTCGGTGCTTTCATCTCACAGCTCTGCACCGTCATGCAGGACTACCAACATGCAGGCGGGCGCTGCCAAACCCCCGTCAGGCCAACAGTCCCATCAGGCCAACAGTCCATGTTCAGGCCAGTCCATGCTTTCATCAGAACTGTTGACCCGGTCTGCGGCGATGCAACACACACACATACCGTTAGCATCATAAAATAACGACTGAAGCAATACACAAATGGACAAAAGTCTGTGGACCCGTTGAATCCAGGTGTTTCTGTTCTAACAGGGGTCTGGGATCCAAAACAGTAAGGACTAATGTCAGAATAGAGTTTTATATTATGGGATAGATATCAGTGTATTGGTTCGTTTGGGTTCCATTGTTATCTTTGTTTCTAAAATGACTCACAGATGGTTTGGACTTCACCATTCAACAATGATTTTATTTTTTTTTTTTTTTTATCCGTGACTGTAAATAATAATTTTCTTCCACATCTAACCATCACTGATCTGCCTTGATGGAGGTCTGCGCTCTCTGAGTGCTTTTCTAGTTTTGTTGCTTATTTTGTTCATTTTATTCCTTTATTTTTTGCTAACCATCTACTTTCATCACATCTGACAGAGGAAGAAAAATCTACCTTTAAACTATAAGGAAATATTGATGTTTCTAAACTATATGGACATAAATATTGGGACACATCATGTCTACAGCTGTCAGATGTCCTGTTCATCAATATTAATAATCAATATGATATTTATCCCATAATATAAAACTCTATTCTGACATTAGTCCTTATTGTTTTGGATCCCAGACCCCTGTTAGAACAGAAACACCTGGATTCAATGTGTCCACAGACTTTTTCCATTTGTGTTGGACTTTAATTCTATTATGAGGCTAACGACATGAACAGAACATACAGGAACACACGCTGCATACAAGTAAAAGTCCAGAGGAACGCATCAGAGACGACAAACGACGGAGGGAAGAGCAACCGTAACACAAGCAGAGACAGAAGAGACGAAGAAGAGGAGGAGGCAGAAGAGGACAGGATGGAGGGAAGCAGAGAGGAAAAAAAAAAAAAAGAGGAGGGAGGAGCGTTTTATGACAACGAGACCATGGTTCTGTGACAGAAGGTGGAGGACCAGATGGACCAGTAGGATTCACTGTATCTACACAGCTCAGATGGAGTGGATTAACTGGGACGGTACATAAAACCACAGTAAACGGACTTCCACTGGGTCTGAACACACTTCCAAAAGTTTGGGTTCTGCCTTAAAGCTGCAGTACTTTAAAACTGGGAAGAAAAAAACAAGGTTCTAATAGTTTTGGATTTTCATTATAGTTTAGTTTTATTTAGTTTGGACTTTT
Organism: Sphaeramia orbicularis; assembly: GCF_902148855.1. NCBI lineage: Eukaryota > Metazoa > Chordata > Actinopteri > Kurtiformes > Apogonidae > Sphaeramia > Sphaeramia orbicularis. The sequence continues at coordinate 6,913,403 of NC_043957.1, forward strand.
TTTTCTCTAATTCAGTTCGGTTTAATTCGTTTTTAGAGCAGGTTTGCTAGTTTTTATTAATTTTCATTTTTTTCTAAATGCTTAGTTTTAGTTTTGTTTCAGTATTAATTTTAGTTTTGTCATATCTTTTCTCTTCTTCTCTGTCGTCGTATTCAAATAAATCCCAGACAGGACTCTGCTGCTTTCTCCCAGCTTTAGTCTCCATGTTTCCAGGTAGAGTGGGGACCAGAAGACGACTGGAAACCACAAGTGACGGACCGTCAAGTGTCGTATGGTGCCGCTAGCTAAAATTGCTCGAGTGAAATTAATTTATTTTATATCAATCTGACATTGACAAAGATGAAAACGAAGGGAATTTTATCCATAATTTTTATCCGGCACTTCTCCATCTTTTTAGATTACACTTATTTTTCTGAAGAATTTTTTTTTTTCAGGTTATTCTCATCTTTTTTGTTTGGATAGTTTGTAAATGTAAATATTCTTATGACTTAATGTTTTTTTTTTGGTTTTTTTTTTGCACTAAAACATCAAGAAACATCTGGAGTTGTCATTATTTATAGGTTATTATGCTTGTGTTTTACTGGTCCAACCCACTTCCAATATCCTTAACTGCAATTTGTGGATAGTATTTATTTTTAGATGTTTATTACAAGTAACTGTGTGATTGTGTTTTAATTGTTTTTACACTGTTTTTATACTTCTTGTATGGTTGGACTTTTATTCTGATTGTATCTTAATCTTTTATACTTGCATTTTGAGAGATATCTATCTATCTATCTATCTATCTATCTATCTATCTATCTATCTATCTATCTATCTATCTATCTATCTATCTATCTATCTATCTATCTATCTATCTATCTATCTATCTATCTATCTATTGCAGTTCAATCCCCATTCATATGGAACTCCACACAAGGGAGAAAGAAAACACAAACTACAGATTGATGACGGTGTGGTTGGAAAAACGAGAGTTAAGAAAAGAGGGAAAAAGACGAGAAGGAGGGAAGGAGGTACATACACTGAAGTTATTTCCACGAGGTCTGTGTCGTCTCCGCTGCAGAGCAGGTAAACACAGAGATGATACATAGAGCAGAGCAGTGGAACACACACACATCAACACACACACACACACAAAACACACACACACACACACACACCAAAGGTCACATGGACCCAAAGAGACGGAATATATGGATGTAAAAAAAAAAAAAGTTTGGAGGAGATGAAATCCAATAAAAACCAAAATCAGATGAGGAGTTTTGGAACGTAAACCAGATTAAATGAAAAAGAAAGGTGGAAAAAAAACGGACAAATATAAGTGAAAACGAGAGGAGACAGAGAGGAAAAAGAAGAAAGAGAAACCGGTTAATTAAAGGAAGACCACATAAATAAATGAGTGCAGACAGAGGACGCCGTCACTCACACACACACACACACACACACACTTACCGAAACATGGGGGGGTCTCTGAAAGGCAGAGCAGTGTTAGAAGACAGTAAGTAACAGGAAACACACACACACACACACATATGTACACACACACATATACACACACACACAGCGGTCTAGTCCTGCCTCTGTTCAGTACTGATCACCATCCACTGTGGGCTCCGGGGGGCAGGGGTGTCATAGGTGTGGAGTCTGTTTGGGGGGGGGGGGGGGGGTCATAGGTTGGAGTCTGTTTGCACTCAAACATCCATTTAAATATAAAGCAAACCCACGAAAAAGGCCTTAAAATGGAAAAATGGAACTGATTAGACTAAAGAACCTACAGGTTTAAGAGCAGAAGAGAAGAGAGGGAAATATGAAAGAGCAACTGACAGGTTAAAGAGGAGGAGGAGGAAGAAGAGGAGGAGGGAGAGGAGGAGGAAGAAGAGGAAAAGGAGGAGGAGGAAGAGGAAAAGGAGGAGGAGGAGGAACCTGCTCACATTTTCTCATACTTTGTAGTTTTTTGTAGTGATGTCACCAATGACATCACTGCTAACACTGACACCAACCAATCAACTTCCATGTCCTATTATTATGATCCTGCAGTTGAACCAATCAGATGTTGGATCTACAGTTGAACCTGTCAGATGCTCTTTAATCCCTGAACACACATCAGATCCACTCTGCTCTTCTCTCTCTTCTATCTCTCCCACTCCTGTGATAAACTGAGCTCCTGTCTGACACACTGTTGAACCACTCATCTTCATCTTCATCTCCTCTTAAAGCTCATACAGCAAACAGCACTGGATGGAGCCACCAACACCAACACACCAGAGTGAGAGCAGAGGGACGCAATGACATGTAGGCGATGGTCATGAATGTATGTGTGTGTGTGTGTGTGTGTGTGTGTGTGTGTAACAGCAGCCAGAGGCTTCGTCATATCATGTAGAAGTCCTGCACGGGAACGTCGTCCTTCAACATATGCTTTTGTTTTTATCTCAAAGAAAGTTATTTTGCAAAAACAAGACACTTTTGGTCACAAATAAATACATAAAAAACTAAAAGACACTGGATTTTTTTTTTTTTTACAGCGCATTCACTTATTAAAGTTCAGTGCAATAATCACAACACATGCACTGTTTTCCTGATTTTACCTTGTATATATTATATATTACCTGTATATACCCTATATTACCTGTATATATCCTTTATTGTCTACATATATCCTATATCATCTGTATAAATCATATATTACATGTAATTTCCTATATACCTGTTATATATCCAAGGTCATCTGTATATACCCTTATTACATGTATATTCTGTATCACCTGTATATTCCTATATTGGCTGTATATATCCTGCACTCTCTCTCTTCTCTCTCTCTCTCTCTCTCTCTCTCTCTCTCTCTCTCTCTCTCTCTCTCTCTATATATATATATATATATATATTATATATATATTATATATATATATAACTTGTATTATCCTATATTACCTGTATATATCTTATATTACCTGTATGTCATGTATTACCTGTATATATAGATCCTATATTACCTGTATATATTTATGTTACTTGTATATATTGAAATTACCTGTATATTTCCTATATTACTTGTATATATCCTATGTATTATTACCTTTATATATCCTACATTTGTGTGACATTTTATACAGTCTACATTTTTGCACTGAGTGTTTTTGCTACTAAACTGATTTTCATTTTTCCTGTGACAATGACAAACATCTGTTCTATTCTATTGTATTCTATTCTATTCTGAAAACATGTGATTCTAATATCGACACATACATACATAAACGCGGTCTGCTAAATGACATGTGAAAGCAGAAATCAGGAGCTTGTTTGTATTTTTCGTATACATGTACTCCTACCTAAACACTGCCCTAAAAGCATCACATCATCTGCATAACATCTGACCACACCTTTGGTAGGAAACTGTCACAACATAAACGTTACTGATCAATTCACATGGATCCGTCACATGTGATGATCTGTTTTACTGTCCTCCATTATGTTTGACATGTGTCCAATATTAAAGTCCAGTTTTTGGGGACCGTGGTCCCAAACTGACCCACATGAACCAATGACTTACAAAAAATGCTAAACTAAAACAACCGCTCTGGAGATGTTTCTAGCTCAACAAAAACTAAAAATACAACCAGTTATATTTATACTGTGAGCCTGTATCTTCAGTCATACAGACTTCAATCATGTTTAGAAAAAAAAGTCTTAAAATCACAAATTGTTTGTAACACATGTGACTCAAACATGCAAAAAACATCAATAACAGACCTTAAATGCAGCAATCTCAAGTCAGCGTTGGTGTGTACTTCAAGGCAGTGCGCAGAGATCGGGAATTAAAAACACCAACTGCCTCACATGACTTCCATCCCAGAATAACTGCTGTGCACCAGCTCCGTCATGTACTTCCGATCTCGACAGTAAGTAAGTCAGTTTGTGGTTAACTACCTGTTCCGGTCACAACAACAGGAAATGGACAAACAGAAAAACTGGAGCGCTTCAACTGTCAGAAAAAGGAGTAAATCTAACCTGAGGGACAGGGATGCACCGATACGACTTTTTCAGTTCCGATGCAGATACCGATGCCGGGGCCTTGGGTATCAGTCAGAGCCCGATACCGATGCACAGAACAGTGGATGGATCCGCTGAACCCTGCTGGGATACTTTGTACCGGATCCAGTCGGTTTAATAACCAAACCTGCTGTCGCTGCCGTCTCAGCTGCCGTTGGACCGGCTCCGTAGTCCTGGTCCACTAGCATTAGGACCATAGCTTCACCAACCTCCTGCTCAGTCTCCACTGGACCAGGTTCTGGACTTGACGGGTCAGTCTGGTTCTCCCAAACAGCAGCCCGTGTCCTGCTGCTGCTGTAGTTGTTCCATTCAAACAACGATGGTTCTGCATTTGTAGCTAAAACCTGTTCACCGTTAGCAGTTCTATGTGTGAAAGTGTCCCCTCCAGTTGAGAACCTCTGCTCTAAATCAACAATGATATTGGATCGGTATCGGGTATTGACCGACGATACGCAAGGCCAAGCATCGGTATCGGCATCGGAACTGAAAAAGTCGGATCAGTGCGTCCTTATCCCTCAGATTAAATTTATTCCTTTTTCTGACAGGTGAAGCGCTGGAGTTTTACTGTCCTTCCATTTTCCCATTGTTGTGACTGGAACAGGAAGTTAGCCGGAAACTCACTGTCGAGATCGGAAGTCCGTCACAGAGCTGGTGCACAGGAATTATCGTAAGGAATGTTGAAAAAGTCACATGGTTTCCAATAGTTTGGTTCACTGGAGTCCGACCTGGACAAGGACACTGGCCGAAGTCTGAATGTAGCTTTGATTTCTCTTTCACATCATATAAAGTAAGAATTATATACGATAATATTTCTATGCTGCTTGTAATATTTAAAACTGAACCTGTCCAAATGAACCACCGCATTGTTTTTTTTCCTTTGCATTTACCTTCGAATGCAGCTGAGTCTATTGTGTTTTCGTATTTACTGACGTCGCACATGAACTCTGGCCACAGTTTACACAGGACAGACACACCAAGGATTGGATGGAAATGAGGGCAGGACCGGGTTAAAGGGGGAGGGGTGTGTGTGTGGGGGGTCATCTATATATAGGGGTGTAATACATAGACTTTTTTTTTTTTTTAGATATATATACATTTGTACTATATATCTAAAGCACTCATCCAGCATTTGGACCCGTTAGCATACTGTTGTGTCGTTAGCATGCTGCGCTAGAAGGATGAGTGGGAGTGGGGTGGAGGAAGAGGGGGTGGAGGGAGGACAAGCAGTGGGACTGGACAGAGAAAGTGAATTTCAAAGTCTCCCTGTTTCCTTGCATCCGGAAAGGAAGTTTTTTTTTCTATCCGTCATCATGTCGATGGATATCGTTAAATTATTCACGTAAACATTAACAAATACAAAAATTATTTACGTCTCATTCCTCTAGTTAAAGCTGTAGTTGATAACATTACTTACACTAGCGCTGTGACTAAAATACAAGCTGAATACGTAACATTTCAGTCGGTAGAAGTACAAAGAATTGGATTGATTTCATTATTTTAACCCATAAAAAACCCAAACAGCCACAGTCATCTACTGATCTAAACTGTTTAATACCTGTTGATCCACTAATCCTATCAATATTCATCAATAATTGGTGTAAAATACAGTTTGTCGTCTTTTCATGGTCATCAGATATGACCATATTTGGATGTTCAGAGGCTCCGTAGTTACTGTGGAAACACCGTCATCTTCCCCAACATTGATTCACCGGTAAAACCCATGGAGTTGGATCAGTGACAGTGGATGGACACACTTGTATTTCTATTCCGTTATTGATATCTTTGCTGAAAAAGTCACTTTTTCTTCAGTTTTTTATTTCTGATATAATAACCCTCAACTTTAGTCTGAGCTTTAACCCTTTCATGCATAGTGGCCACCATAGTGGACAGATATTCTCCAGCTGTTCTCTTATATATTCATGGGTTTAGTTGTTTTAATTCCATGTCCTCCTGAGACCTAGCAATGCATTTTTGTCCTCTGTAGGGGACTAAAGTTTGACAGTTTTAATAAAAAAAAAGCTGTTCATTGTAAAGGACATTCCATTAAAAAATAAATAAATGAAAACAATTTTAAAAATGTATCTGAAAAAACTTGCTTTTTGCAGTTTCCAATCAAGATGACTGTTTAATGTAAAAAAGCTAAAGATTTTCACTTTACTGGATCTCAAGAGGAAATCAGCCAACACATTGGACGCTCATGCATCATCTACACTGATATTCAGACCATTACTGTAACTTTGCTGTTCTTGATAAACCTGGTCTGCACTAACATGTTTGAGAGTAAATCAACAGCTAATTTTCTCAAACAAAAAGTTTTTATTTTTTTTTTATTTTTATTTTTTTTATGTATTATCTCCATGAAATGAGTAAAAACTGGTATTAGAGTATGATAAAATGTGAGAAAACATCAGATTAGCTGCATTGAAAATGTTTTAATTTCATAGTTTTCACAGTATATCACTTTATGATGATGGGTTTTAAATATATGTGTCTTTGCTTCAAAAATGTAACGGATGGTGTCAAGCTGAGTGGACATTTTTGTAACTCCATGAAAAATAGATTCATAAAAAAATTCAATCACGTTGTTTTTTTCATGCCTAAATAGGAATAAAAACACACAGGAAAAAAATCTTGATTGAGGTTCTCATAATTCATGCATGAAAGAGTTAATGAACATCTACATGATTAGTGAATTAAATGTAGGAAAACACCTGATTTTGATTGAAAAAGTGCAAAATACAGAGGATAATATTGTAATAAATAGTGATAAATCCTTTCAGAAAGGTTAAATAGAGAAAATTTGATTTGGGAGCTGACACAAAAGTAGCGCTGGGTCTTTATGGGTTAAAAATTAAAATTAACAAAGTACGTATTTTTGAGTATCATGATTCAATAATACTATAATAATAATAATAATAATAATAATAATAATAATAATAATAATAATAATAATAAACTGGACTCTTCCATATTCGTAGGATGCAAGTACAGACTTGGTTTATTCACTTCCAACCGTCTTCACTCTTAAAGGTAGAATTCCAGACTAACGGTAATGAGCGATGATGACAGTGATGAGGGTGGGATGAAGGTGCTCACTTGGTTGTCTGTCGAGAGGCGGGGCATGGAGACGGTCCGCCCATGCCCATCCATTGGATGATAGGGCTCAGTGTCGGAGTACCCGTCCCGCCCCATCTCCCTCATCTCTACCGTCTGTAAAACACAACCAGAGGGGGGGGCGTGACCACTGTCTGCCGAGGGAGGGAAGGAGGGAGGGGAGGGGTCACTGTGTTCCCAAGGGAGGAGCAAATGGGGAAATGGGAGGGGCTTAAAATAAAATTAATCATCAAGTTTCAAGAACGAGGGACCGCCATTTTGTCCTAATTTATGCAATTGGTCGTTGCATAAATTAACTGTTGCAACCACTGCTGAGGTTAGTTTTCTAATGGGTTTATAGGGTTTCTGCAGGTTTTAGTAGTAGTATCAGTAGTCGTAGTTTATTTTGAGCACAGAGAATCATCAGATAACGAAGAATCATACAACATGGTCAAAAAAAAATAAATAAAATTTTTCTGCGCTTGAAAAGGACTGGGAAGAAGTATAACTTATAGACTCCACCCCTTTTTACAAACTAATAATCAAACTAGATCCACTTCCTTTGCTTTGTTAACACGCATTTTCCTCTGTATATTTTTACAGTAACACAAACCATTCATATACACTTTTTTTAATCACCTCACACACAATCAGATTTGCGTAATCAACCGTTTTTAATTTGAACTATAATATTTATATGCGCTTTAAATATTTACTCCAAATACAATGTGCAATAAATTTGATAGTATCTTCTTATCATGATAACCAATTAACTACAATAATATCTCATGTTATGCGTACTTCTATAATGTTCTATATTTTGTTATTATAGTGGATTTATACATCCTTTTAAATGCACAAATTGAAGAAGACATTTTAAAGTTTTGCTCCGGATTATTCCACAGATGGACCCCTCTGACACAGATACCCTGGCTTTTTATGTTTGTTCTACACTTCATTTTCTTACAGATTTCAGTTCCCCAAACTAAAGAAATCTTTTTTTTTTTTTAGACCATTAAGAATACAAATTTAGACTTATTTCATGCTCGTCCTTGCAAGCACAGTATGTTCCAGTGTGTTCTTTCCTCCATCCAACTACCAAACATACAGTTCTGGAGCTAAATCTGATTAAACTCACACTTGGACCAATATTCAATTCAAGTCATGTTTAACTGAGGCTATTTGAAGTTTTCAAGGTGGATAAACCCAAACATCCCATCTTAACGTCCTGGTGTACTGTGTTAAACTTTGCCCAGGCTGCATCGGTGCTTATTGGTTCGAGGTTGCTTTCATTTTGTATTTTTTTTTAGTGTGCACTGACTTTTATTGGGTTTTATGTATTTTTTAGTGTAGATGTATGACTGTGATTTCTATTTTCTGTCACTTCTGCTGCTGCTGTTTGGGCCAGAACACTCTGGAAAAAAGAGATGTTTAACATCAACAAGCTTTTGTCCTGGTTTAAAAAAAAAAGAAACAAAAAACAAAAAACTTAGCAATACGGTTTTTCCTAAAAATACATTTCAAACCAACGTCAGTCAATCATAGGCTTCGTTCAGACTGAAGGTAAATGTGGAACAAATCTGATTTTTTCACCCATATGTGAACTGGATCTGATCTGTTAAAACCAGTCTGAACAGCACTAATCTGACCCGGACCACTTTCATATGTGGTCCTAAATCTGACCCGGACCACTTTCACATGTGGTCCTAAATCTGACCCGGACCACTTTCACATGCGGTGCTAAATCTGACCCAGATCACTTTTATATGCGGTCCCAAATCTGACCCGGACCACTTTTATATGCGGTCCCAAATCTGACCCGGACCACTTTCATATGCGGTCCCAAATCTGACCCGGACCACTTTCATATGCGGTCCTAAATCTGACCCGGACCACTTTCATATGCGGTCCTACATCTGACCCGGACCACTTTCATATGCGGTGCTAAATCTGACCCGGACCACTTTCATATGCGGTCCCAAATCTGACCCGGACCACTTTCACATGCTGTCCTAAATCTGACCCGGACCACTTTCACATGCTGTCCTAAATCTGACCCGGACCACTTTCACATGCTGTCCTAAATCTGACCCGGACCACTTTCATATGCGGTCCCAAATCTGACCCGGACCACTTTCACATGCTGTCCTAAATCTGACCCGGACCACTTTCACATGCTGTCCTAAATCTGACCCGGACCACTTTCATATGCGGTCCCAAATCTGACCCGGACCACTTTCATATGCGGTCCTAAATCTGACCCGGACCACTTTCATATGCGTCCTACATCTGACCCGGACCACTTTCATATGCGTCCTACATCGACCCGGACCACTTTCATATGCGGTGCTAAATCTGACCCGGACCACTTCATATGCGGTCCCAAATCTGACCCGGACCACTTTCACATGCTGTCCTAAATCTGACCGGACCACTTTCACATGCTGTCCTAAATCTGACCCGGACCACTTTCATATGTGGTCCTAAATCTGACCCGGACCACTTTCATATGTGGTCCTAAATCTGATATTTTCCAATGTGACTTCAGTCTGAACATCCAGGTCTCAGGGACTTTGTAGTGTGTGTGGTGGTGTGTGTGTGTTTGTGTGTGTGTGTGTGTGTGTGTGTGGTGTGGGGTGGGGGGTGGGGGTGGGTGTTGTGTTTTTTATGTAGAAAATCCAAAGGTATAGTTTTTTTCTTGTGTAACTGACACTTTCTTTTACCTTGACTCCAATAAATAAATAAATGTGTTAATTTTGCTTGTTTGTTTCTTTTTTATATGTAGGTTTTTGTTTTGTTGTCTTTTTTTATATTGTGTTTTGTATCTTGTATTTAACTGAAAATACATTCATTCATTCATTCATTCATAAAAGAATGTTGAAAAAAAAAAAGAATCCATTCAGTTTTTCAGACCTTTCACATTTCTTTTGAACATTTTTAAGGCTTAAACTGATCAGATTTTTTCAGAACCTGCAGAAACCCTGTTTGAGCTTGGTCGTAGCGTTTGTGGGTTTGTGGAAAACGCTGTACTGAGCTGATCTGACACTTAAAGTGTGTTTCATTCTTCGCCCCAGAAAAACCCAACACTGGGCGAGTGAATCAAAGAAAACGTATGGTCACTGTTTGGTCGTGATGGGACTAGGGATTAACGATTAGAGATAGGACCATAACCGCCGTCAAACTGCAGAAAGTTAGTATTAGTGTTTAAAATCTATTCTAATGATAACTGTGTTTGATTACAGCACTGCGAAAGAGAAAGAGGAAAGAGAGGGATACAGGAGAGAGAAGAGAGAGAGGGAGAGAGAAAGAGAGAGAGGGAGGGAGAGAGAGGGAGAGAGAGAGGGAGAGAGAGAGGGATAGGGAGGAGAGAGAGCGGAGGATCAGAGAGAGAGAAAGAGAGGAGAGAGACAGAGAGAGTGGAAGAGAATAGAGAGGGAAGAGAGAGAGAGAGGGGAAGAGAAGAGAGGGAGGGGAAAGGAAAGGGAGGAAAGAGAGAGATAAGAGAGAGAGGGAGAGAGAGAGAAAAGAGAGAGAGGGATAGAGAGAGAGAAAGAGAGGAGAGAATGAAGAGAGAGGGGAGAGTGAGAGAGAGGGAGAGCGAGAGGGAGGGAGGAGAGAGAAAGAGAGGGAGAGAGAGAGGGAGTGAGAGGAAAGAGGGAGGGAGGAGAGAGAAGAAGGGAAGAGAGAGAGAGAAGAGAAGGAGGGAGGGAGAGAGAGAAAGAGAGAGGAGATGAAGAGTGGAGAAGAGAGTGAAAGAGAGAGAAGGAAGACAAGAGGAGAGAGAGACAGGGAGGAGGGAGAGAGAAAGAGAGAGAGAGGGAGAGAGAGAGGGGAGAGAGGGAGGGTGAGAGGAGAGAAGAGAGAGAGAGAGAGAGAGACGTGACTATCTCCCTGTGAAAAACAAACTAAAACAGCTCAAACAGCTTTTTAAATACAACTTGGTTTAAATTATTTCAGTGTGTTATTAGTACTTTTTGAACATTTTGAGGACATTTCAACGATACTGTGATAATAATGATAACCGTGATATGAAATTTTCCCATCGTTACATCCCTAGATGGCACTGAGGACACAGATGAGGGCTGTGTGAAGACAGAACAGCCAACAGACGAGGAAGGGACGGGGCAACGTGGAAGAAACGGTGCACCACGCAACACACAACACCTGCCACGTCCAAACCACAGGTCCGATACGACCACGGAGCGTAAGGATCGACGACAAAAGGAGGAAGACGAGACTAAAGGAGGACAGAGGGGGGGATGGACAGGAGCAGACAGATGAGGATGAGACGCACAGAAAACATGGAAAAAAAAAGGGGAGGAGCCCCGAGCTGATCCTGAAGTTGCAACAGCGCTGAAGAATCTAAAAAGTTTAAACAGGAAATGGAACTCCAACAGAGAACAGTCGCTTTTCCATTGACCTCAAGTAGGGCTGTCAGAAAAGATCAGTTCTACAATATATCGCGATATTTCATTGCACTATACTGTATCGACATTAAAAGTATTGTATTGATATTTTTAGGTATTTATTCAAATGCAGATATGATGAGGTTGATTTTTTTTCTTTACTGTTTCTATGTTATTTATATTTTAAAACAGTTTTATTAAATAAAGGTTATTTGAAGCATCCTAAAAGCACTTTTTACTGTCTGAGAGGCAGATGGTAGTTCCTTTGCTGAGATTGCACAAAAATAATATATATAATATATCGCGATATTTCATTTCACGATACTGTATCAATAATAAAAAGCAGTGTATCAATATTTTAGGTATTTATTCAAATGCAGATATGGAGGAGGTTCATTTTTTTTCTTTATTGTTTTATCTTATTATTATGAACACTCTTTTATTAAATAATGTTCGTTCCTTTGTTGGATTGAACTAAAATACTGTCTGATGGGTTCTGAACTAATAGAATCTGAACATTTGAACAGGATCTGAAACTGTAATGTCTGTAAAACAGAATTTCAGTTTGAACACAGGAACATTTGTGATATAACATTAGATCCGGTTGGGATCAATAAAAAGTGTTTGTATTTGTGCAGATTTCTGCTGTAATTCAATTCTTCCAGGAAATAACCATTTAAAAAGAAACAAACCAATGAAAAATTACCTTTTTAACAGTATCATGTTATATCTGATATTTGTATTGTGATCCTAGTATTGTGATTTGTATCGCCAGATTCTTGCTGATACACAGCCCTACCCTCAATTCCGTGAATATAATGCACATAAAAATTTGTCAAACGGCAAAACGACAATTTCGCAGAAAGTCTTATTTTTGACGAAAAGTTTTCACGCTTGCAAGAGGTGTGTAGAAGCCATAATGTAATAACACCAATAACGTAAAAACGGCTGATATGTATAAATTTGCCAAAAAAATTGAGAGTCTAGTTTCGACTGGCTCAACATGTAAAGTCTCATGAGATAACTTTTGTTATGATTTGGCGCTACATAAATAAAATTTGATTGACTGATCCAGTTTTATTTTAGTTTATCTAGTTTTGACTTTTTTTCCTCTAATTCAGTCAGTTTGAATTCGTTTTTAGAGCAGGTTTGCTAGTTTTTATTAGTTTTCGTTTTTTTCTAAATGCTTAGTTTTAGTTTAGTTTTAATTTTGTCGTCTCTTTTTTCTTCTTCTCTGTCGTTGTATTCAAATAAATCCCAGACAGGACTCTGCTGCTTTCTCCCAACTTTAGTCTCCATGTTTCCAGGTAGAGTGGGGACCAGAAGTGAACACAAGTGACGGACCGTCAAGTGTCGTACGGTGACGCTAGCTAAAATTGCTAGAACGAAATAAATCGATTTCGTATCAGTCCAACATTAACAAAGACAAAAACAAGGGGAATTTTATCCATAATTTTTACATTTTTGTTAGTTTGTAAACACAATACAGTTTCAGTTTGTTATCATTGTTTTCTTTAATTATAGTTTTTTTTATTTTAGTTCACGAAAGTGTTTTTTCAAGTCTACTTTTGGTCATTTGTTAGTTTTCGTTAACGATAATAACCTTGTTCTGTTTTTACCACATTTAGTAAATATCAACAAAGTTTTGCGCAGACGTCCAATGGAAAAGCGACTAGTGTAAGCTGATCCAACCCAAACATGTTTGGGATTAAACACCGTCGACATCTGACGGTTATTGTAAATGGATGACGTTAATACAATCGTCTCATTCAGTCGAGTTCCAATGACGTCAGAGGGTCTTTTCACACCTGCCCTGGTTCATCAGTATCTGGTCCACTGCTTTAACTCTGGACCCTTTGGTGGGCTGGATTTGGCCCCTGGGCCGCATGTTTTGCCACGTTTCCACTACGTGGTATCGGCTCAACTCAACTCGACTCAGCCTTTTTGCGTTTCCATTACGAAAAAGGACCTGGAATCTGGTACCCGGTACTAGTTTTTTTGGTTTCACCTCCGCCGAGGTTCCAGGACTGGGGACCAGATACTAAAAGGTGACGCGTAAACACTGCAGACCACTGATTGGTCAGAGTTGTCTCTGTGACCCGCCCTTTTACAAAAAACAGATGTGGACGTTTACAGTAAATCTGTGGTAGGTGAATCCATATGATGACAGTCTGTAAAACTACACCATGGTTTATCCAGGGGTTCAGACGTAAAAATTCAGCATGAGCGATGAGACAACTTGCAACGAGCGAGTTTATCAGCGACTCTGAGCAGACGACACAGAAGTAATGCGCCGCATCGCTATGACGACCAGGTACTGTAAAGTCTGTAGTATCCTGTAATGGAAACGGTCTGGAACAGGACCTGGTACCAAGTCAAGTCGAGCCTTCCACATAGTGGAAATGCGGCATTTGACACCTGTGTCCTAAAGACATGACACTTACCTGAGGAAGTGCAGCCAGTAAGTCAGGGGGTGTGGCTTGTTTTTAAAACTGGCTTTTACTTTAAATCATGTCAGTTTTAGTTTCTGATGTTTGCAGTAACACAACATTTGCTCATTAAGGCTGGTTCTTTTTTTTTAGGTGAGCTTATGTGAACGTTACCGACATGAACCGGCCTGGATGGGACTGTCGGTTACCACGGTGATGGTGTATGCTCCTGCGTTGGCCATACCTGGGGGTTGTGTCGGTTGTCGTGGAGATCATCGGGGTATGGTCTGTCCGGGCTCCAGTTCCCCGTCTTCTGGAACATTTCCTGGGCTTTGGTTGTCACCCACGACTGGCTCTCAGTCATGCCGCCCTCAGGAGGTCTGACACACACACCACACACACACACACACACACCACACACACACACACACACACACACACACACACACACAAAACCAGGGGATTTTAATCAATATTCATGTAACCTGTTGATTAGGGGTGTAAGAAAATATTGGTTCTGCAATATATTGCGATATTTCATTTTCACGATACTGTATTGATATTAAAAAGTACTGTATGGAAATGTAAAAAAAAATTGGGAAAAATGGAATGTGTACATTAATCCAAGAAATCCTTGAATCTGTAGAATTCGATGCTAATTTGTCCTGAACCTGTCTGGGTTTTGTTCGTCTGGACTTTGAACCCAGATTTTCTAATTGTTGTGGTCTGTCTTTTGTTCATTTATTTTTGTTTGTTTATTTTGTCTATTATAAAATGTGGTGATAAAAATAAAGTATATACATACATACATACATATACATATACACACATATATGTGTGTGTACTGTATCTTGATTTTTAGGTATTTATTCAAATGCAGATATTGTGGAGGTTCATTATTGTTTTTTTGTTTTTCGTTTTTGTTTATATTTTATTTATTATTCTTTAAAACTGTTTTATTAAATAATGGTTATTAGAATCATCCTAAAAGTACTTTTTTCTGTCTGAGAGCAGATGGTAGTTCATTTGGAAACTAGGAGAATTAGAAAAATGTTTGATATAGCATTAGATCGTGTTCTGATAAAAAAAATGTGTTTAGTATTTGTGCAGATTTCTGGTGTAATTCAGTTCTTTCAGCAAATAATAATAAATAATATAATAAATAATAATAATAGATGTCCAGTCCCCTCCGTCTTGTCTATATGTTTGTGTTGCTCTACACTGTAAGACTGAATAAGTTGAGTTTACTTAAAAAATTTGAGGAAACCGGTTGCCTTAAAAAATTGAAGTAATGAGTAATGAAAACTTGAGTGTATTAAATATTAAATGCTTGATTTGAGTGGAATTGCTATTTTAAGTACAACACACTAAATGCCAAGTTAATTTAAATTAAAATTTGTTCATCAGTCATCAGTTGATTGGACTCAATTCCAAGTTGATTTAAATTAAAATCTTTTGAAATATACATTGCTTTGTATAACCGCCTGAGACCCAGGGAAGTGACAGTTTTGGCTTTTTTTTTTTTTTTTTTTACATTAAACAACTGTCTTGATTGGAAACTGCATAATGCAACCATTTTTCCACATACACTTTTTTCAGTTATTTTTATCTATTTATTTTTTAGATTTTCCTTTGCAATAAACAGCATTTTATAAGTACAACTGTGAAACTTTTGTCACCTACAGAGGACAAGTACAGGAGGTTAATTCCACTGGTCTACAAGGAAAATGCTTCCAGAATAAAAGTAATGAAATTTTACCACGAGAGTCACTGATAAAGAAAAATCAAGTCAAAAATGCTGGTTGGCTGAACTTTCCAAGATACAGCCTTGGGTCAAAATGTGAAATTCAAGAATTAACGAGAGAATGGGTTTGACTCCAAAGGAATATTTGTCTCAGAGCTACAAGATCTACTTCAAAACACTGTCTGCACATTAGAATACATTCACTTTACAGGTTCTATTTAGTGGAAGATTTATAAAACTATTATATAAATGTACATAAACCAATATATATGTGTAATAATACTCAATCATATACCTTGAAAGCATCAGCAAACCGGCACTTTTGTCATTTATTTTCCAATTAATCTTATTAAATATGTAACATTTAGCACATTTAATCTCTGAAGCAAATCATTTCTGAAGAATTATAAACCAGTGTTATTCAACTTCCTACATTATGGCATGGATGGTAGTTAGGCAAGAAGTTAGCTCAATGTAATATGCCAGTGCAGGAAGTGCTTTTAATTAGGCAAATCACTAAGACATCATATAATGACTATTTAAGAGCAACAGTAAATCCATAGTTCTTCCTCTGGTTCTGACTCATGGTGCAGCTCTACAAAAATACAAAAACAAACACAAAGAGGCCAATAAACACTGACATAACACATTCAGTCCAATTAACACTACCAGCACAACCCCACTGAACCCCTGCACAGAAAAAGAACACATTTACAACAACATGCCCAATACCCACAATGCAATGCACAGATAAAAAAGGTGTGGTCATGACTAAAACTGAGTGATTTAAATCCATTCAACTGAAGCGGTTTCATACTTTCAACTATGTCTACAAATTAGTAGAATATACTGAACATTTTATAGTAATGGAATAAAACTGAAATCATTTAAGTACATTGTAATTAAAGCATTTCAGTAAATACATGAAAACATAATTTCAGACCTACTATATTAAATTTAATACAGTTTAAATCCTTTTTTTAAGTATTAAATACAGATTTGTAAATTCAATACTTTTTCAGTCATCGGTCACCCGTTGCCTCACGTAGAGCCCGACCCCTCCCCAGTCTACTCACATGCTGTTGATGTTTCCTGCATGCTGGGAAGGCCGTTCTGGCCCTGCCCCCCCTGGCCGTCCGTGCCCCCTCCCTCGGAGGGCGGCGCCATGCGCTGAAACATTAATGGCGGTCGGTTCTGTGTGAGATACATGACATGGCCTGCAGGCTGGCATCAGGCACACTCAGGGGGGGCACACACAGGACACAAACACAGGATGCACTCGCTGCATGCACCCACAGGGGGGCGCCATCGGATTGCACATGGACGCACGGCCCCAAGGTAAAGTTCACAGAAAGACGACGGATCTGAGATCTGCCCACCTGCCCTGAACTGACCATTCAGTGGAATAATATGAAACCAGTGCTCCAGTTGAGGGGGGGGTGAGAGGGGATACTACCCCCCCAAAAAATATAAACAGTCAGAATCATCCCGCCTTTCCATCCATTATGTCATTTTATTAGTGAATGTGGTTTTACTATATATATATATATATATATATATATATATATATATATATATATATATATATATATATATGTACATATAATTTGAAAATCTTCCTGATGGAATTTGAAAATATGTTAAATCTTTAGAATTATCGTTAACAAAAAAAGCACTAGCACCCTGGCAATTTATAAAGAATTCTTTAAAATAGACTGACCTGTATGATGTATTTATTATTTTCGTTAGATATGTTGTTTTTTATGCTATTATTTGTCTATTCTACTTTGTGTCTTTAAATCTGTGTTTTTTTTCTTAAATTTATTTGTTGAAATGCTTTTTCTTTTTGACGTCTTGATGTTTGTTTGTTCAAAATTTATATGTCTTGTATACCTGAATATTTTCAATAAAGTTGAGAAAGAAAAAAAAAATACGATCAAATCCACCATGATTTTTTTTACAACTGGAGTACTGGATACTTTGGTTCAATCCTTCATTTGACTTAAAATGATGTTCAGGTAAAGAACGCTGATCTCAGATCTGTGTCAAAGGGAAACTTCTACCTTCGTCATCTGAGGTCAGATTGTGTTAAAGTCACAGTTCTTGGACCAGATTATCAAACCCAGAAAACATACAATTAAAAACACATTTTGCTCAAAAACCATCTTTTGAACACTTCAAAGCGAACCCTGTTCCACTTGGTTTTTAAGAAAAATGCTCTTATCTGATCCTGAATCAGACATCAACGAAGCAACTTCATTAAAAAAAGCCAGAGGTTGGGGTGGGGGGGTGGGGGCTTTCTGCCCAGGGGATTCCTGGGTAATGGAGTCATCTGGAGAGTTGCTTAGGGGCGACGGTTCATGACGGCTTCAGCCTGTGTCATGTCCATCCACAGCCTGGGACGATAAATGAATGAAGATGCATCACGGCCTGTTCAGAAACAGATAGACGTTCACACCTGCTCAGACACGACAGGCGAATCTGACGGACAGGAGGACGGTCTGGACAGGAGGACGGTCTGGACAGGAAGTGACCTGAACAGCCAATACCAACATGTCCTACACAGATGATCAAATATTTGGTTTTAGGAGATGTTTACTCCTTTTCTAGAGCTGTAGGTCTGTTATAGAGGGTCTGCACTGTGCTAGCGGAAGTCACCGCAGTTCTGCCCACTGAGTGGCAGAAAGAGGGAGATAAGTGACAGCGTTGGGTTCAGTACTGTCTAAACTGAAGAACAGTATTCGATAAAAATGGGCGCTGTTGTGACACTGATTGTATGAACAGGTTTGAAAAGCAGTGGGAGCTGTCGTTTTACAAACACTGAAAGACAAAGAAAAGAGAAGGAGATGGATCCACAAATCCAGGAAACCAAACCTACATCTGTGGATCCTGTTTGGTGTCAGTTAACGTTCATTTATGCTGAATTTTAGGGGTCAAATCAGACCTTAAATGACCTATTGTTTTGGCTAACGTCCTTCTTAGTGCAGCTCTTGTTTCATGATCAGATCTTTCATGGTTTTTGTCTTCATTTTGTGTTGAACCTTGTGCTCCTACATGATTAGTAAACTAACTGAAACTGAGGCTAACCTAGTTTTACAAATACGGGGAACTGGAGAATAAAGCTACGACGGAGTATAGGCCACAGAAGAAAAAAAAACTGTCACTATGAGTATAAAGTCATAAAATATCGATATAAAACCTAATTTTATGAAATAAAGTCGAATACAAAAATCACAATGTTATGAGAATAAAGTCATAGTTATAAAAAAAACTCCTAATTTAACAAAATGTCATGTTTATGAGATTAAAGTCGTCATATTCTGACAATAAAGCCATAATATTACAGAATAATGTGTAATTTAAAACCAGGTGGTGTAAATCTGCTAATTTCCCAGAATGCAGTGGTGCCCTGCTGGTCCACAGCAGTAGTATCTGTGTTGGATAAAGGACTGGATCTGAACTAGACTCAGTAAATCTCCTCAGTCCCAGTAGATCATGCATATATTCACTGGGGTCAGTCCACGTCTACTGGAAATGACTTTGGATCAGCTGGTTCTGGGCCCTAGTTTTGGAGCCTTTGGATCAGCTGGTTCTGGGCCCTAGTTTTGGACCCTGGTTGTCAGTCCTGATGAAACCATGTATATTAGTTTCAGGTCCAAATAGCGCTGATCCCCTCCACCCTGGATCAGGTCTGGATCCTCCATGTTGTCCACATGTCAGTGTTCATGGACCACTTGTTCTTTGGTAGCTCGTACAGATCCATGTCCAGTCCAACTGTCCTTCATTTAATTTCATTCACATTTTCCCGCTCTGGCTGTGTTTACTGCTATACTCCGTCATGTTGAGCAGGTTGGTTTAAGACACTCAGCCTGACTTAGAGGGTGTGGCCTGGGGGGTGGGGTGGGGGTGACGTATGTGCATACCCTCTATAAGGCCAACGTATGGTCCGAATATAGAGGAGAGGAGACTCAAAGTCGTCCTTTTCTTCGTTCAATCATTTGACAGAATCTTTTAAAGCCTAAAGAACCAACGGCGCTCTGTCTAATCCTGTCCAGACCTGATCTCCTGTGCTGAGGATGAAAACAGCTCACATTTGTCTCTGGACAGTCTGGTACTTTCTTCAAAAGTCGTCAGTAAATTCACATCAAAATCACACACAGACACTCAATTTAAAGGGGAACTAGGCAAGATTTGGACCTGAATGAACCATCTGGGTAGAACTAGTGATGGTTACATGTGTCGGTAGGGGTTGAATGGAAGCCCCTCCCCCTTCCCACCAGCGTCTCTAGGGTCAAATACGCCACTTGCCAGTTTTCTGACACCGTCCCGCTACGGAAACGTCACAGTTTACAGCACTACGACACAAACAGCATCATAAACGGCGTTGTTCTGTTGTACTCGTAAGTACGGCTCCGATAATTCTCTATAATCGGCGTATTTCAGTGGATTTGTGCTCTGGATAATTCTATTGGTCATAAAAGTGTTTATGAACGATGCCCGGATGGTTGCTAGCTAGTGCAGATGTTAGCATACTCACTTGGGGTGTGTTTGTTTCGTTTACTAGGTCACCCTTTGTCTGCCTCAGGAGTGGGTTTTTACTACGAGATGCAGAATTTAGTTGAATCTAGTTTTTGTCAGATCTATGTGATTCAGTATTAGGGATGTAACGATTACTGGTATAACGATAAACTGCGTAAAATTGCAGACGGTTCGTATTACCATTTAAATTCCAATTATCATGATAAATGTGTTTGATTACCGCACTTTTAGGGGAAAAAACCCTATGTAAAGATCTGCTTTCATGTCAAATATTTGAGTATAGTTTTAATTTATTACAGTTATGATTTTCTATAGGTAATATTTGGAACCAATATCACTTTTAAAGTCTTTGAAAAGGTTTGTTTAGCATCTGTGTTTTCAAATCGGATTTTATATATTTTGTGGGTGTTTTTGTCCTTTTATGTTTTTATAGTAGGTGTGAAAAAAAAATAGACAGATGACATAGATAAAGTTGTGCTGAAAAAACAGATCCTAAACATGGGTATAATAAACATTTGTTTATATAGTATATAAAGGCAAAATCAAAAGGACTGAAAAACGAACAAAAAAGGCTCAGACCACTAATTAATCACCAGACCACTAATTAATCACCACTAATCAAACTAAATTTGAATGTTTCTGCAACAGAAAGTACATTGTGCCAATTATTTTTTTGGCTTATTTGTTGTTTTTGTTTTTTTTTCCCAAAATACAACCTGGTTAAATTATTTCAGTATGTGTATTCGTACTTTTTGAACATTTTGAGCACAATTTCAACAATACCACGATAATAATGATAACCGTGATAATTTTGGTCACAATAAATGACACAAAAACACAATAAATAATTTTCATATTGTACATCCCTATTCAATATATGACCAATGTCTAGAAGCAGGGTGCGATTTGTTGGGGGGGTGGGTGGAATCAACCCCCCTTTGGTTTTTACATCCCTATTTCTGCTCAATGAATTTCATTCTCGGTGGCGGGGGGGGGGGGGTCAACCAACCAATATAAATACCAGTCATGTAACAGTTGTCTTCCACTAATATCCTACATTACTGACACTAACGTCCCCATGCACTGGGGTGCTGTAAAGAGGGGTAAACGACAAATTCATGGGTCCAGCAATTGTGTGTGTGTGTGGCGGGGGGGGGCCATAGAGCAGCGGAGGGGGTCCAGTGGATACAGGTTAGAAGCTGTGAAAATTTAGTGTAAGATCTGCTGAATAATAGAGGAACAGAACCTGGAGTTGGACATTTGTTTCATCCCAGCCACAGTTAGTTACATTAGTTATGGACCATACCCCCACCACATATATAACTGCTGCCCCCCCCCCCCCCCCCCCCCCCCGCAGATCAACAAAATATTGAATTTTATGTAGGGCCCACAACGTTTACCTTTTGCTAGCGGTGCCCCAGTACAGAGGG
Organism: Sphaeramia orbicularis; assembly: GCF_902148855.1. Classification (NCBI taxonomy): domain Eukaryota; kingdom Metazoa; phylum Chordata; class Actinopteri; order Kurtiformes; family Apogonidae; genus Sphaeramia; species Sphaeramia orbicularis. Next base: position 6,935,091 of record NC_043957.1, read on the forward strand.
TGAAATTATCGTACATACAAATACACTAATTATTGCACATCTGACAAAGCTGATTACCGCCAATGAAAACAAATAAATATGGTTGGAGGGGGCGGGGCTAGGTGTGCGTTTTACCACAGTAAATATGTACATCCAAACTTTAGGGGGAGCTCTGTAAAGAGAAAAATGATACAAAAACAGTGAAGAAGAACCAAAACGGTCAAATCTTGCGTAGTTCCTCTTTAATGGAACATGTTATGGCAGTGGTTTATGTATCCAAAAAAAAAAAAAACCCAAAAAACTTGAAGTCGCTATGAAGGCACGAAATCGTCACAAGATCATCCAGTCATCAACACAACACACACACACACACACACACACACACACACACACAGAAAGACACAGACAGACAGACAGGTAGGCAGGCAGACAGGGGGCCAGACAGACACAGAGGGATTGGAGATAATGGCTCTTGGTTTTTTTGGATTTGACCAAATGAGGAAGAGGCTGATGAGTCAATGTCTGTGATCCTGGAGGAATAAAACAGAGCATCAGAAACACAACAACAGACAAAACACGGACCAACGGGGGGAAGACGACAGAACGAATGAAGACGCATGAACAACAGGTCAAAGAGTGTGTTGAGAATGACCGCTGAGACCTCCACTTACCACCAGAAAACACACGGAGAACACGGACACATGGAAAAGAGTCGAACACAAGAAAAGACTCGGAGAAAAACATCCACCCTGTGCATCTGGATCTGACACTACCACCAAACTAGTCCTGTTCCAGTTCTTCTGATACTTTTTTTCTGCTCAGATAGTTACTATTACACGTGTTTGCGCTGCAGAAATTCATGGCTTTTTATTCTTTTTCTTTTTTAATAGACTTCTTAAATTGGTTGTTGATTATTAAAATATTAACAGATTAATACTATAAACATTCACTACTTTCTGGCCTGTATCTGAAAGTTGGCTCCAGTTTAACCCATAAAGACCCAGTGTTACTTTGTGGCTTTTTTTTTCCTCTATAATTATCTTTTCTTAAGTAATTTATCATCATTTATTATAACATTATCCTCTTTATTCTGCATTTTTTCCAGTAAAAATCTGATATTTTCTTACATTTAATTCACTGATCATGTAGATGTTCATTAAAGCTCAGATTAGAGTTGATGGTTATTCGATCAGAAACAGAGAAAACTGAAATAAAAGTGTCTTTTTCAGTCCAATCTGTCATTAACTGAACATAAACCCAGTGTTTTCGTCTACTGTCATTGGTCCAACTCCATGGGTTCAACGACCTAATTTTGTTCATTTTTCGTGGTATTTGGTTGGGTTTTGTTCATTCTGTTGCCCAATTTATAATTTTTCTTCAATCTTGTTCAGTTTGTGGCTTATTTTGTTCATGTTACTGATTATTTTGTTGATTTATTTTTCATTTTTATTCATTTCGTTGCTTTTTTTTTTTTAAATAATGGTTATTTGAAGCATCCTAAAAGCACTTTTTACTGTCTGAGAGGCAGATGTTAGCTTCTTTGGAAACTAGGAGAATTAGAAACATTTTGTGATATAGCTTTAGATCCTGTTCTGATCAAACAACAATGTGTTTAGTATTTTTGCATATTTCTGGTGTAATTCAATTTTTCTTTAAAAAACAAAAAAAGAAACAATCAAAAACTTGCCTTTTTAACAGTATCGTGATATATAGTGATATATTGTATTGTGATCCTAGTATTGTGATTTGTATCGTATTGCCAGATTCTTGCCGATACACAACCCTACCCTCAAATTACGTGAATATAACTTGCGCATAAAAATTTGTCTAATGGAAAAACGACAATTTCGCCAAAACTCTTGTTTATCAACGAAAAGTTTTTGCACTTGCAAGAGGTGTGTACAAGCCAATAATGTAATGACGGCCGATAATGTAAAAAATTTGCCAAAAAATTTCAGTCTAGTTTCGACTGGTTTGATATGTTAAGTGTCATGAGATAACTTTTGTTTTGATTTGGAGCTATATAAATAAAATTTGATTGACTGATTGATTGATCCATCAATATCTGTCTTTTTTTTTTTGTTCATGTGACTATAGTTACGCAAAAAGGTCATTCCATTCCAGCCCTAATCAGAATGTAATTTTACTTTTTTCACTGGTGTTATTTTAGTGGTCCGGCCCACTTGAGATCATATCGGGGTGAATGCAGCCCCTGAACTAAAATGATTCTGACAGCCCTGCTTTAAAGCTACAACAGCTGATGCTAGGCTCCGAGTCCAAAAAAAAAAAAAGAATGAAGAAACATACGATGACGGGACAAACAGATACAGAGACAGAGTCCTGGTGTTTGGGAGAACCCGCATTCATTCAGTCCAATGGAAATGGCTGCATTCAGGAACATACCAAAACATACAGTATTTGAGGGGTGAACTGTCCAAAGAACAAAAAAACAAAAAAACAAAGAACGAGCTGAACAAAAAGAACATACTCTCCACTCAGCGGTTCACTCCTGCAAAATTTGAAGAAAAAAGGGGCTGAAGTTTATGGTGTCAATGTGGACGTTTTTACGTCTAGGGATGTAACGATTACCGGTATAACGATAAACTTTTGCACATGGTTAGTATTACCATTTAAATTGTAATTATCATGATAACCGTGTTCCATTACCGCACTTTTCCGGAGAAAACGCCGATGCAAAGATCTGCTTTTATGTCACATATTTGAATATAGTTTTAATTTATTACAATTTTAACTTTACACACCTAATATTTGAACCAATATTCACTTTTAAAGTCTTTGAAAAGGTTCGTTAAGCATCTTTGTGTTATTTATGCAATAAATTATAGACATTTTTCAAATCAGATTTTACATATTTTTTTGTGTTTTCTGTCCTTTTATGTTTTTATAGCAGGTTAAAGTGAAAAATAATAGACAGATGATACAGATGAAGTTGTGCTGAAAAACCAGATCCCAACATGGGTATAGTAAACATTTGTTTATATAGTATAAAGGCAAAAGCAAAGAGACTGAAAAACCTCCAAAATAGGCTCAGACCACTAAGGGTTAATACTTGAATATTTCTGCAACAGAAGGTACATTGTGCCAATTATTTTATTCATTGATTTACTTTTTCAAAATACAACTTGGTTAAATTATTTCAGTGTGTGTATCAGTACTTTCTGAACATTTTGAGCACAATTTGAATAATACCGCGATAATAATGATAACCATGATAATTTCAGTCACAATAACCGCGATATGGAATTTTCATATCGTTACATCCCTCGTCACGTCACACTTATCTGTGGTGCATTTAAGCGCAGGAGTGAAACTAGGAAGTAGTGCACGAGTGGAGAGATGTTTCCACACTGCCTGAGTGTGGACAGAAAATACGGAGAAGGCAGGAGCGAGTGCATCTCAAAGGCATTCAGCGACAAGAGGGAAGAGCACTGACAGGGAACCCAAGGTAAGGCCATGTTGTATCATCATCATCATCATAGTTCAGAACATCAACAAGAAACTTTACAACTGTGATTTAGGAAAAAAAACAACACAAAACCCCTCCATAATCATCCTCAAAGTAAAGCAGCAGAAGAAAATTGAAGTCAGCAGGGAGGGAAAAAGGTTGCGAGCTAGTTCGGCAACTGCTAGGTTAAAATGTTAGCAAGCATCGTATATAAAAAAACCCCAATAAAGTAAAATCAGATTAGCTGGAGAAGCTGCGAGGCGTTTGGAAAAAAAGATGCAGATTTCCAAGTTTGCATGCGACTCAGAGGCAGGAACCAGAAGCAGGAGAGAAACTGGAAAAAACCAAAAACGACGGGGATCGTTTGGAAGAGCAGCTGGGAGTCTACGGCCAATCCCAATTCACTCCTTGGCCCCTCCCCCTTGGCCCTTGCACTTGGCACTACCCCTTTAAACATAGTTGTAAGGGTTAGTGGTGGAAACATTCTCCTATGAAATGGTCAACCCTTCCAGACCTGTTCCGTAATCGATGTCACTATAAACAGATGTTCGAACTTCGTTTGGGACAGAACTCTCCATGTCAGCAGCTGGAACTGTCTCTGTTCTATGGGCTTTGGACATCTGTTTACCACTATCAACCGCAAACCGCAGAAAGGCGAAGACACACCAACCCGACTGCCAGTAAAGGTAACCCAACTTATCATTCGGCTCTCGTCTCCCCGACAGGGTCAAAAAAGTGTGAAGAACACAGCAAATCGACTACCTACGTGAGCGTACACTATGTGCAAAACGTAAAACAGAAATGACGGAACATCTCTGTAGACCAAAACCCAGAGCTCGCTGTCATCAGTCGTTGTTGTTTGTGTTCAGTAGTCCAGAAGGGTTGGTGTTGTACTTGTTGAACAGAGGGTTCGTAATAAGAAGATACCGGCATTGTCAGCTCTAGGGCTTCTACTGGTGGAAGAAGAAAGATGTCGCAGGAGAAAACTGAGGCGATATCACAGTATGCTAACAATGCTAACAGTGTTGATTTCATGGAATGAATGAAGTCCATGTCACTCCTTCAGATTCAATCTGAGCAGTGAATGGACTATTCTGGAAGACAATAATAGTGTGCAGTACCTTGGCAGAGCTGGATTCACGTGGAAACTTCTCCTTCACTCATTCACTAGTCAAGGGCTATCCCTCCACCAATCAGATTGGTCTGACTGAACGACGAGTAGTGGCTGATTACATGTGTTGAATCGGTCAAAAAGACTGGAGACGGCCGATCGAACTTAATACACCAAACAGACTCATGTCACCGACCTCAGACTGACCGACAATGACTGACCACCGAAACTTGGGTTGATGTGTCTTCACCTTAACTAGGGATGGGAATCGATAAGAATTTAACGATTCTGATTCCATTATCGATTTGCTCATCGATCCAATTCTCATCGATTCTCATTGGGTGAGGGAATAAAAGAGTACAAACGGGGGTGTTTGCATGAACTGTCTTTTATATTTCCATCTACACAGAAAATATAACATATGAATGGGGGCGTGTATAGTGAAAGTGAAACTAACTTTACTAATTCCTCTATTGCCACATTTCTACTATGTGGAACCGGCTTGACTCGGCCTGTCTCCCGTTGTTGTGCACCTCATTTCCTTTCCCCTACCTTCAGAAACTTGTATTTGACGGGGTACGACGTTTGGTGCCCGCACCGGAACTGGATGACGGCCCGCTAGATTCACAAGCGCCGCTAAGTAACCTATCAAATATGTGACATTCCTGTAAATGAATCACATGCTGTGGACAAATGTTTGAGCAGATTAGAGGGGTTTCACCATTTAGAAGAAATGGAAGCTTTGACAGTGTTCCAGTGGACCTGGTGTGGTCTGTTTGGACCTGGTGTCGTCCGTTTAGACCTGGTGTCGACTTTTCAGACTGTTTCTGCCTCAACACCATGTTGGTTACGTTCTGGCCAAAACAATGCAGCGTACGTGTGACGTCATTGCGCATGTGCAACGAAGGTGGAATTGATAAGCAGGCAGGCAAACGAGCTACTGGGATCTGGTTCTCAAAAAGAACCCGTTCTCGATTCCCATCCCGAGCCTTAACACTTTAAAACGGCATTAAATGATTAAGTTGTTTACGAAGAAAATCTGTACATTTGTGTATTTCTTTCATCACACTACTGCAATTTTTTTGCTGTGTCTACCTCCATCTTGCCGATGATTCAAACAGAATTATGGGTAATTTCTCTTACCCCTCCGTTTGTAGTGTGGTCCTGGAAAATCTCCTTTTCGAGGGTCTAACAGCCCCTCCCCCTCTGACTCATCGAGAATTGGGACACCCCTACCCCTTCACATGAACGCGCAAAATGGAGGGGTAGTAAAAAGGGGGAGGGGCGTAGGGGTGTGTTGGGATTGGGCCTATATCGGATTTAATTAGATAAGACGGGTTCTTATGCTGTTAAATCCATATTCAGGATAGAAAATGCACAATTCAATCTGGCGTAAAAAAAAATAAAAATAAAATAAATAAAACAGGTAAAGGGCAGGAGTTGGTAGAGTAAAAGGGGCCTTTGTTTGGAGTTAAATGTCTCTGGGTTGAAGTCTACCTGTTCCTCTCGCAGCGCCTGCAGCTTTTTGGTCTTGCTCTGGCGGTAGTATTCCATGATCATCATGGCAGCGTAGATTTTGCCCACCGTCAAGTCTGTGGCTGCTGAGAAAATGACAAGTTACCCTGCAAGATTAGACCGGGTGAGATGGGACCCTGAGCCGTGGGGGGGTGGGGGGGTGGGGATGGGAGTGGGGGACAAAACACACAAAGAACCGACACACAAATACACAACAGCATGCAGATTACACCGAGAGTCAAAACAACTCTGTTTATTACAAACCGACCAAAACCTAGGTTTGTGTTACTGCGTTATTTATCGATAAATCTGATATTTTCCTTTAGATTTATGATGTGAAACAAAAGCACAATTAAAGAGGAGGGTGCGTTGTGTATTTGATAAAAGTCCATCAGGCTAAAAAAGGTTATAGAAGAATTATCATTAGCCTCATATCATATTTACATAACTCAGACAAAAATGGACAAAAGTCTGCAGACCCGTTGAATCCAAGTGTTTCTGTTCTAACAGGGGTCTGGGATCCAAAACAATAAGGACTAATGTCAGAACTGAGTTTTATATTATGGGATAGATATCAGTGCATTGGTTAGTTTGGGTTCAATTATTATCTTTGTTTGTAAAATGACTCACAGATGGTTTGGACTGAATTTATGTCAACATTGACTTTTTTTTTTTTTTTTAAATCCATGACTGATTTTAAATGTTCTTCCTCTAAATTTCTAGAATATTTTTTTGTGGTCTTTCATGATCACCTAAAAACCTCCTAAAAAACACACACACAAAAAAACACCCCAATTCACCTAAAAATCACCTAAAAACCTCCTAAAAAACACACACACAAAAACCCCCAAATCACCTAAAAATCACTCAATAACCTCCAAAAAACCCCCACAAAAAAGCCCCAATTCACCAAAAAAACTCCTTAAAAAACACAAAAAAAAAAACCCAAATCACCTAAAAATCACTCAACCTCCAAAAAAACACACACAAAAAAAACAATTCACCTAAAAACCTCCTAAAAAACACACAGAAAACCCCCAAATCACCTAAAAACCTCCAAAAAAACACAGGAAAACCCCAAAACACCTAAAAAAACATCACTCAATAATCTCCAAAAAAAAACGCACACAAAAAAAGCACAATTCACCTAAAAATCACCTAAAAACCTCCAAGAAACCCACAAAAAAACGCAATTCACCTAAAAACCTCCTAAAAACCTTCTACAAAACTACAAAAAACCCCACCAAACACACAAAAAAATCACGTAAAACCTCCTAAAAAAAACCAATATCAAATTAAACATTTTTTCTTCAATTATCAATATCATATACATTTATTTTACAATATTTACAACATACAAATAATATTACACATTGTATCAAACATATTTTGCATAGATATATGCATTTATTAATTTTCAAACACTGTGTGTTTAGAAAATGACATAAATAATAATAGTCAAATATCAATGTATTTGAATAAATGTAATTTATTTATATCGTTTATAAAATGAACCCAGAATGACGCAAAAAACTGGGTCACTTTACGAACTCCTCACATTTTTTCTCATTTCAAATACATTTTCTGAAAATGTAAGTAATTAACTACCTAAAATATGTTTGGTGTAGATTATCGTAATTTAATGTTTTTGACCATCTGTTAACCTTCCATTGACTTCTCCCATATGTAAGATTTTGAGCAAATATAGAATCTGTGTGATTTAGTAAAATAGTCAGATCTTCATTCAGTCCAACTATTCAAACATACATGTGAAATTTACACTGAAACAGAGTTGAATTTCCTCTCGGTGTGAAACAGACATATTGATTACAACACTATACAGTTCTTAACACAACAAAGCCTATAGTCTTTTCACAGGCAGATGACTTGACTTATCGTCTACATAAACATTCCTACATTAGTCCACTGAGGTGTATCCTTTTTTATTATTACTATTACTTATTATTATATAATTTATTATTATTATCATTATTATTAATCACTGGGGACTGCATTGTCACTTCACTAAGAACACGTGACATCACAGTCAATAATCAGTGGAAAACAGGAGCTCAGTGTTTTTCTAAAAACTCCAGATAATTATCCCCAGAGTTTGGATGAAACACACAAACATTTAGTTGAAGAAAAACCCTGAGCTCTGTTTTTGGTTTTGCTGTTGACTCAGTTGATGCCCGTTCCAAAGTGATGTGGCGACAAGTCCTCCAGCATTAAACTGACATGAATGTGTCATAAGATATGAGCGTCCATATCTTATCAGTTCTTCTACAGAGGGGTAAGACATGAGCGTGCATGTCTTACACCTGTTTATCTGACATGCATTTATTTATTTATTTATTAATGCTCGTCATGCATGGTTAGAATTACATCATACTTTCATAGTAACAGTCTTCTTCTGCACAGAATTACCTGGGTTGATCTTTCACCGCAGTTCCTTACATCTTATGTGAACGTACTAACATTCACCTCCTTTATTTACTATGTGCTCAATTCTCCCTGTAGTGAAAAGACGTCTATAGAGGATCTTCTATAGTGAACACCCCCTGATAACAGGATGGACTGGATGGATGTAGAGGTCAGTACTGTGGAGAATGGACGACCATGTGATGCATCTGACTGTATATGTGTATGTGTACATGTACATGTGGAATGTCTGGTTTAATCATGTTTTTTGGGACATAAACAGGTTTTAGACCCAAGTTAGAATACAGAATTGGGAACAAGGTTCTAATAGTTTTGGATTTTTCATTATAGTTAATTTTATTTAGTTTGGACTTTTTTTCTCTAATTCAGTTCATTCTAATTAGTTATTAGAGCAGGTTTGCTAGTTTTTATTACTTTTTAGTTTTTTTTCTAAATGCTTACTTTTTGTTTTTTCACATCTTTTATCTTTGTCGCTAGTCGTATTCACAGAAATCCCAGACAGGACTCCGCTGCTTTTCTCCTAACTTTATGCTGCATTCCACAGTCCTGGGAGGTAGAATAGATCTCAGCTGGAGTTAACCCACCTCACAGTATTCCAGGTGATCCATGTTGAACATAAATATCAAACATGGAGGTCTCAGATCTAAATTCCTATTTACTTTGTTAGTGCAGAGGCATTTTAACTGTCGACACTACAGTGTTCTCATATACGCAGATGGAGGAAGCCAAATGACGGATGAGCTAATTATAAATTGTGAAGTTTTTTTTCATTGCAAACTCATTTCATTGCACTGTGCGCCATCATTGTTGTGTTGACGTCATATTGTAGATCGGGGTGAGGTCGTGGGACTTCAAACTGGCCCCACTTTGCAACTAGGACCTCCGGCTCGGACAGACCTTCCAATGGATTTGACTGAGTTGGACGTCGGAAACTTCCACTTTCCAGGACTCTGGAATTCAGCAATAATCTGCATGTTTCCAGATCGATCAATTGATCTATCTTTCATATGGGTCCTAAATCTGACCCAGACCACTTTCATATGTGGTCCTAAATCTGACCCAGACACTTTCATATGTGGTCCTAAATCCAACCCCGACCACTTTCATATGTGGTCCTAAATTCTGACCCAGACCACTTTCATATGTGGTCCTAAATCTGACCCGGACCACTTTCATATGTGGTCCTAAATCAACCCGACCACTTTCATATGTGGTCTACATCTGACCCGGACCACTTTCATATGTGGTCCCCAAATCTGACCCCGACCACTTTCATATGTGGTCCTAAATTGACCCAGACCACTCTTCATATGTGGTCCTAAATCTGACCCGGACCACTTTCATATGTGGTCCCAATCCGACCCAGACCACTTCATATGTGGTCTACTCTGACCGGGCCACTTTCATATGTGGTCCCAAATCTGACCACGACCCACTTTCATATGTGGTCCTAAATCCAACCCCGACCACTTTCATATGTGGTCCTACATCTGACCCGGGCCACTTTCATATGTGGTCCCAAATCTGACCCCGACCACTTTCATATGTGGTCCTAAATCTGACCCAGACCACTTTCATATATGGTCCTAAATCTGACCCAGACCCACTTTCATATGTGGTCCTAAATCCAACCCCGGCCACTTTCATATGTGGTCCTACATCTGACCCGGACCACTTTCATATGTGGTCCCAAATCTGACCCAGACCACTTTCATATGTGGTCCTAAATCCAACCCCGACCACTTTCATATGTGGTCCTAAATCTGACCCGGACCACTTTCATATGTGGTCCTAAATCCAACCCCGACCACTTTCATATGTGGTCCTACATCTGACCCGGGCCACTTTCATATGTGGTCCCAAAACTGACCCCGACCACTTTCATATGTGGTCCTAAATCTGACCCAGACCACTTTCATATGTGGTCCTAAATCTGACCCAGACCACTTTCATATGTGGTCCTAAATCTGACCCAGACCACTTTCATATGTGGTCCTAAATCCAACCCCGACCACTTTCATATGTGGTCCTAAATCTGACCCGGACCACTTTCATATGTGGTCCTAAATCCAACCCCGACCACTTTCATATGTGGTCCTACATCTGACCCGGACCACTTTCATATGTGGTCCCAAATCTGACCCCGACCACTTTCATATGTGATCCTAAATTTGACCCAGACCACTTTTCATATGTGGTCCTAATCTGACCCAGACCACTTTCATATGTGGTCCTAAATCTGACCCAGACCACTTTCATATGTGGTCCTAAATCCAACCCCGACCACTTTCATATGTGGTCCTACATCTGACCCGGACCACTTTCATATGTGGTCCCAAATCTGACCCCGACCACTTTCATATGTGGTCCTAAATTTGACCCAGACCACTTTCATATGTGGTCCTAAATCTGACCCGGACCACTTTCATATGTGGTCCCAAATCCGACCCCGACCACTTTCGTGTGGTCCTAAATCTGACCCGGACCACTTTCGTATGTGGTCCTAAATCCAACCCCGACCACTTTCATATGTGGTCCTACATCTGACCCGGGCCACTTTCATATGTGGTCCCAAAACTGACCCCGACCACTTTCATATGTGGTCCTAAATCTGACCCAGACCACTTTCGTATGTGGTCCTAAATCTGACCCCGACCACTTTCGTATGTGGTCCTAAATCTGACCCGACCACTTTCGTATGTGGTCCTAAATCCGACCCAGACCACTTTCATACGTGGTCCTAAATCCGACCCCGAACCATTTCATACGTGGTCCTAAATCCGACCCGGACCACTTCATACGTGGTCCTAATCCGACCCCGACCACTTTCATACGTGGTCCTAAATCCGACCAGGACCACTTTCATACGTGGTTCCTAAATCCGACCCCGACCACTTTCATACGTGGTCCTAAATCCGACCCGGACCACTTTCATACGTGGTCCTAAATCCGACCCCGACCACTTTCATACGTGGTCCTAAATCCGACCCGGACCACTTTCATACGTGGTCTTAAATCCGACCCCGACCACTTTCATACGTGGTCCTAAATCCGACCCGGACCACTTTCATACGTGGTCCTCAATCTGATCCGTATCCGATATTTTCCAATATGACTCAGTCTGAATGTTCAGGTCACATTTATCTGACCTTTACGTACTGAAATGCGACAAACCCCCCCCCCCCGCCACCACCAAACTCACTGGGATTTATTTGAATATGACGAGAAGAAGAGAAAGATATGACAAAACTAAAATTAATACTAAAACTAAACTAAAACTAAGCATTTAGAAAATAACGAAAACTAATAAAAACTAGCAAACCCGCCTCTAAAAACAAATAAAACTAACTGAATTAGAGAGAAAAAAAAAATCAAAACTAAATAAAACTAAACTAAAATGAAAAATCCCAACTATTAGAACCTTGGACCCCTGTTGTGAAGTGTTCTATAAATAAACTTTGATGTGAACCAGTACTGAATGTTCAGCCCAAACCTGCGCTGACGCGTTCTATCTATAGCCGTGGATGTAAACTCAGTCGTGTGTTCGTGTGTGTTTGTGTTGTAGGAGCCTGATCAGGGGATGTGAAGCAGTGAATGACACTGGCCGGTAGAAGCTGTCCTCTTGGTGAGTTGGTGAATCGGACACACAAACACCACTATGAGTGTGTTCCATCCTGTGGCTTACCCTTGTGTGGAGTCACCAGCAGGTCCAGGGTCTTCTGGGATAAGTTAGGCCAAATCGCCATCATCTCCTTTCTCAGCTCTGCATCCATCTGGTGCTTGTCTGCACCGCCTGGGCGACGCCAGGCCCATACGGAGGTCACACAATCATACGCACATGCACACATACACATATATATATATAGGTACGACCAGACCAAAGTACACAAGTTTTCATCCAAACGTACATGCACGAAAACACAGGGTAAAGGAAGTACAGACCAAAAAAAGGATCCACAACAGCACAAAACCCCAAAGCAAAGGTATTCCCCCATTCACACAAGTACACATTCACCCAAAACAAGAAGTGATTCATTAGTGTCGAGTTTAGGTGAAACTGCTGCAGTATTTTAAGTATTCGGCTAAAAGAGAAAAACACAGAAACAGAGAAGTGAGAAGTCAAACACACATCGAATAACACAGAAATTTCAGATATGAAAACGTATTCTAACCCTTTCATGCATACTGGTCACTCCAGTGGACAGCTATTTACAGCTGTTCTCTTGAATATTTCATGGATTCTGTTGATTTATTTGTATATCAGCCACCACAGCGGACACTTATGCACCATCTAATACACTGACATTCATGCAATTACTGTAACAAAAGCTGTTCTTAATAACCTGATCTAACTAACATGTTTGAGTGTAATTCAATGTTAGTTGTTATTAGACTCTAATTAACAGTTTTCTTCAACATTTTTTTTTTTTTTGCCATTATCTCCATGAAGTCGATAATAACTGGTATTGAGTATGTTAACATGTGAAAAAAACATCAGTTTTCATATATTTTCTGTTATTGCATTTTAAATACATGTTTCTTTTGCTTCAACAATTAAACATACACTGTAAAAAAAAAAAAAACTTTAAAAAAGTGGTAATATTCCAGCAGCTGGGGTGCCAAAAAAATACTGTTAAATAATGGAAAATAACCATCTCATAAAATACGGTAATTTTCCATAATTAAAATACAGTTTTTTGCCCTAACTTTACATGAGATTTTGCTTTTTTTTTTTTTTTGACTTTTTAATGTTTAATAAAGAATATTTACATGTATTAAAACAATCAAATTACCTGTGAATATCTCTCTCTTTCTCCATATATATTATATATATATATATAGAATTATATATATTATATATATATATATATATATATAGTATAGATAGATAGATAGATAGATAGATAGATAGATATATAGATATAGATATAGATATAGATATATAAATAATTTTCAATGAGACTAAGTTGTACAGTCCACTGATAAAAAAACTGTATTTGGACAGGTTTATCAGTGCTTATTCATGGTTATACATTCACAAAAATACATTTAGTCAACATTTTTGTGGTTGAAACCTCCTGTAATTACACAAGATATTTGTCAATTAACAACAAGTCTTGTTAAACTTACAGAACAAATACGTCTTTTATGGTAATTGTCAGTAATTTATCGTTTATTCTTTTTTTTTTTTTTTTTTACAGTATTAAACTCAAATTAACAGTTAATCTCATGAATAGAAAAGAAATATTGTTGAAATGATGATACATTTGCAAATGTATTTTTAACTGTATTCTTCTGTGAAAAAAGAAAAAAATTCTTTAAAAAATGGAAATTTTATGGTTATTCACAGTTACACTTTTTTCATGTTATTTTAACATTTAACATGTAAAATCGCAGTCTGTTTTTGTCATTCATTGATATTTTCCTGTATCTAAAAATACAGGAAAAACTGTAAAATAAACAGGGAAAACTCTGTTAAATTACACTTTTTTTTTTTTTTTACAGTGTATGGTATCCCGCTGAGTGGCCATTTTTGTAATTCCATAAAAAATGGGTTCATTAAAAAAAATTCATTCACATAGTTTTTTTCATGCCTAAAGAGGAATAAAAACCATTCAGGAAAAAATATTGACTAAGGTTCTTATAATTCATGCATCAAAGGGTTAAGGAGATAAATAGACAGTTGGACGGGGGGGGGGTGTTTTTCGGGGGCCGTACCCTTGGCGATCTTTATGTCCAACGCCGTCCTGATCAGCGCCATGAGGGTGGAGTTAAAATGCACCGTGTTATCGTCGGCGACCGGCAGATCCATACGGAGCAGCCTCTGTGGAGAGCCAGCCAGGACGAGAGGATGAAGAGGAGGGGCGTTTTTCATCGAAGGAGGGGCTAACCTGAACCTCCAGGGTGGGGGTGGGTGTGGGGGGGTTGGGGGGCTGAGGATGGGGTTGAGAGAGCTCCATAGACAACAGCCAATCAGAAAAGAGGACAGGGATTGTCCAGGTGTCATTACTGTTCCCTCAACGTACGTAGAAATTAGACTTTTTTTCTTTCTTTTTTTTGATTTTTCCTGATCCGATCAAATGAGGCGTTGAGTGGGTTTGAATAAATGTTTTAGCGTCCGTTTTAGCAGCGGTTTTGTTTGTATCTTTAGTGCATGTGTTTAACCTCCTAAGACCCAGCTATGGCTTTTCTGTCCACAACTTTACACTAAAAAAAGAAAACTGTCCACCACAAAGGACATTCCATAAAAATTTTAAAAACTGCATCTGACAAAACTGTTGCATCATGATGTTTCCAATATAAGCAATTATATGGAAGTAAATCTGTGTCATCAGATTTTGAATTATAAAAGCCATTGAATTTCTAGCACTGATATTTTTTGCACTGAAACTCTGTATCTGAATTTTTTGCATCTGAATTTTTGCACCTGAGTTTTTTAAATTCCAAATTTATGAACATAGTTGAATTCAGAGACAAACAATCCAGATACTTAATTTCAGTGCAAAAAAATTCAGATACTTGATTTCAGTGCAAAAAAAAATTCAGTGCTACAAATTCAATGTCTTTTATAATTCAAAATCTGATGACACAGATTTACTTCCGTACACTAATTTAATAAAAAAAAAAAGTGTGTACTTTGCTGACATTTCCTGGGTCTCAGGAGGTTAAAAGTGCAAGAGCATTTACGTGAAAGGAAGGAAAAAACTCAAATCGGTGATTGGTCTATGTCTCCTGCTTTTCCAGTGATACTCTACGAGACAGCACAGCTATCCAATGGGGTGGGGGGGGCGCCATCTGCTGCTAAAGCGACTGCGAGAGCCGAGAACCACAAAGGAAGAACAATCGGAAGCCAAAAAACGGCCTCCGACCCAACCTGTGCCCATGTTCCCTAAATGTGTGAATGCACCGCAGCATTGACACATCTCTGTTGTTACACACATATAGATATATAGATATATAACAGTACACATACACCAACCCCCCCTCCAACCCCCCAACCCCCCCTTCATTTACACACAATTATTTGCACAGACTGCAATTAAGGGCACTTAATTGGAGTCCTCTGGAGACAAAAATAGGTCGAGTGGAGAACAATAACAGTATCACTGGTGTAATTCTGCTCTGTTTCAGGAGACTGCTGTTGTTGTAGTTGAACTCAGGCGTCTGCTATAGAGCTCCCCCTACCTGGAAGGAGGTTCCCTGTCTTTACTTTACATGTCTACATCAGGTAAAACCAATGGAGAACCCCCGGCGGATAGAACGGGTCAAGCTAGGGGCCCGGGCTCGGGACCGCTTGCCGTTCCTATCCTCGTCAGTCGGCGTTCCATCAGATTTACCTTACGAACATGAGCGTTGGGCACTCGACGATGGCAAACACGAAATGACGAAGGGGGGGTCGTATATGTGCTGGTGTGTTTCCTGAGTGTGTGCGAGTGTTGGGCATGCCCACAAAAGCCAAGGTGTTCGGGGCATGGGGCCAACATCCACAGCGCTCGGCAGGCAGCAGGCAGCAGGCAAAAAGCTCCATGTCGCCCATTAGCCATGCGACAGAGAATGCAAAAAGATCGCATGCAACATTGCACACAAACACCCCCCCGGTCAAAATCCCATCGGGTCAGACACACAGAGCATGCAGCATGCCGTTAACACCCGTTAGCTAACACCCGACTTTTCCCCATCTACCCGCCCCCTGAAGTCTTTCAAAACCCAAAAACTTTCACAATACAAGCAGCCGTGCATCCGCGCAAAGAGAGTATCCTCAATCGCAGTGGATTGATCCGACTGATCGGCAAATTCAGTTATTAGCCTTTTTTTCCTTTTTTGTCTTTCCGCTCTCTACATTTTTTTATTTGTTACATTCATCGTTCCCTTTAATCGAGAGTCAAATTGGACAGACAAGGGTGGTATTACATATATCAAGTATCAAGTTCAAGGTCTCTCTCAATGCCAAACGGCTGCAGTTTTTTCTTAAGGGGGGTGTCAGAGTTAGACAGGATTAGACTTGTGGCATTCCCTGGAAGAAGAAAAAAAAATCATAGAGAAGATCAAAAAAGATGACTGATGTTCGTTCTGTTTTGTCGTTTTTTTGGGGTTTTTTTTGGACCAACCGAATTTAGTAGCAATGGTACTGAAAGGGGTAAAGGGTAAAGGAAGGGGGGAGGGGGGGCGGGGGGGGTTTCTATCGAACGGGAGCAGTTAGTGGAGTTAAACTAGGCAGCTCTAAAACCGGGTTCCTGACAGATGGGGTTACAGATAAAAAAGGGAAGGTGAGAATGAGGAGAGAGAGAGAGGGGAGGAGGACGGTGAAAAAACACTGAAAGAGTCGACAGGTACTGGAGAGAAGGAACGGAGAGAGGAAGTGTGTGTAAGTGTGTGAATGTGTGTGTGTGTGTAGAGAAAGAGAAGAAGAAGAAGAAGTAGAAGCTGGAAATTACAGAACAAGACAAGGACTAAAACGACACTGACATACTGTCAATTAAACTGGGTCGTAATTATCCAAAACTGGTGTTTTGTTTTAATTCCAGTGAATAGAAGGCCCTAAAGGGGGACGGTCCAGACCTCTGCCTGGACCTTCAGGGTAATCAGTGTCCCGAAAAAAATATTCGTGTCTAACCTGGCTCTGAACACAACGGGGACTTTGTGACCTGGAGTGGAACTTAAATGAATTTGTGTTAAATGTTCTACGGCAGGTCGTTCGATGGCTGAAGTATGTGAATGGGCCAAGGTGACGAACTAGAGAGGGAGGAGTCAGAAAGAGGAGGGAGGAGTCAGAAAGAAGAGGGAGGAGACACAGAGTGGGTGGACGGAGGGGAGATGGATGCGTGAGGGTGGACGAGTGGAAAGAGGAGGAGTCAGCGATGGAAGAAAGAGAAGAAGAAGAGTGAATAGGTAGGAAAGAGGAGGAGTCAGAAAGAGAAGAAGGAGTGGACAGGTAGGAAAGAGGAGGAGTCAGGGAGAGAAGAAGGAGTGGACAGGTAGGAAAGAGGAGGAGTCAGGGAGAGAAGAAGGAGTGGACAGGTAGGAAAGAGGAGGAGTCAGAAAGAGAAGAAGGAGTGGACAGGTAGGAAAGAGGAGGAGTCAGAAAGAGAAGAAGGAGTGGACAGGTAGGAAAGAGGAGGAGTCAGGGAGAGAAGAAGGAGTGGACAGGTAGGAAAGAGGAGGAGTCAGGGAGAGAAGAAGGAGTGGACAGGTAGGAAAGAGGAGGAGTCAGGGAGAGAAGAAGGAGTGGACAGGTAGGAAAGAGGAGGAGTCAGAAAGAGAAGAAGGAGTGGACAGGTAGGAAAGAGGAGGAGTCAGAAAGAGAAGAAGGAGTGGACAGGTAGGAAAGAGGAGGAGTCAATGTGAGACAACATCCACATTCATTAACCAGTTCCCCAGGTTTTATAATCAAACAGGTCTAATTAAGAGAAAGATCTTAGATTAGCATTTTATGGTGCAACATGAAATCATGATTTGTGTAAATATACATGACACTTTATTGCCGTGTTATCGGTACGCATTGTAAGTTTTCCGTCTGTATATTCATGTCGCGTCAAATCCCACCACACTGAGGGTCAGGGTTAGGGTTATGTGAACCGGAGAATTAGGCGTAAATTTACATGTGATCAAATTGAGTTGAATAACACGCAAAAGGACTAAAATGTATAGCACACCAAATACCATAAGAACTGGTGTGACATACAACGCAATTTCACGTCAAACTCATTTTAGTTCAGGTTCCACATTCAGCCCAATATGAGCTGAAGTGGGCGGGACCCGCAAAATCTTAACACATTAATATAAAAATAATGTCAAAGCCAAAGCAAAGAGTAAAATTACATTTTAGTGTTTTAACCCTTAGTGGTCTGAGCCTATTTTGGCCGCTTTTCAGTCCTTTTGATTTTGCCTTTATATACTATCTAAACAAATGTTTACCATACCCATGTTTGGAATCTTTTTTTTCAGCACAACTTCATCTATCTCACCTATCAATTATTTTTTCACTTTAACCAACTATAAAAACACAAAATGACAGGAAACACACAAAAAATATAAAATCCGATTTGAAAAATGTATATAATTTATTGCATAAATAACACAAAGATGCTTAACAAACCTTTTCAAAGACTTTAAAAGTGAATATTGGTTCCAAATATTAGGTAATATAAAATTAATGTCAAAGCCAAACTTTTTATGTCTAACTTCTGTTATTATAAAATCAGATTTAAATTTAGTGTTTAAAGTTATTTGTTGTGTTTTTTTTTTGTTTTGTTTTCTGTTGTGCTGTGTTTTGGTGTGTTGTGGTGTTTTTAATACATAAATGTAGTTTTTAATTTTTGTTTTTTACAGTCATGACAAAAGAGACATTTCTGTTTTTACTTGGAACAGAGAAAGTCATCTTTCTATCTACAATTTAAGAAAAAATACTACAAAAGCAATTGATGACATATAGCTACCCTCTATTGGGCAAGTGACAATTTTTTGTCATTTCCACAAACATTAAATATGGGTGCGTCACTGCGACCCGAGACAGATTTTTTAGACATTTCGTAGCTGTAAATAGTGAATATGAGTGACTTTTGTTGGTTTATGACCTTCGAACACTTGTGTTTACTTTTTAGCAAGTGCTGCTGGGATGTTTTATGGCATGAGGAGGGAGACTGTTGTCACGGCAACCGACGAGGAAGTTGATGACGATGTCCAACAACACACTAAGGCTGAAATTTTGAATTTCATAGTATTTCAGTGACTGAACTATAAAGGGTTAATGTTGTAAATATGAATGCAACCAAAATATTCAATAAAATCAAATGGATTTCATAAAGAATGTAGTTTCAAATTAAGAATATATTTACAAAGATTAGCGGAGAATAGTGTTTTGATAATTAGAGCTACAGCTAACACTTAACAGATTATCTGAAGCTGTGCTACTTCGTTTGGAATTTGGCGTCTACTACGTCTTTCTAATTAAAAGTTACCGAAGGAGTTCAAACCAAACTGTCTTTTTGAATCCTATTTTGATGAATGTGGATGTTTTTACAAAAGAAATAGAAAATAACCCCAGACAGAGGAGGAGGAGGAGTCTAATGAGGCAGAGACAGACTGGACAATAAGACAGAGAGACAGCGAGTGCTGAAATGCTTGACCTGAACTGTTTCACTGATGATCCAAGGCACAAAAACAAGCCAAAGGGTTCCAAATTTCATTCATTATGTATAGATATATAAAAAAAGGGATCTTCAAAAAAAAAAAAAGACCAAAAAATTTTGTTGTATGGTTTGTGCACAGTATGTAGGCGTGTGGTCATGTATGTGTGTGTGTGTGTGTGTGTGTGTGTGTGAGTGTGTGCACTTATTTGCCATCCACAGCAATAAGAGACGCAGAGGACTGAACACAGACACCTTTGCTCATCCTTCTGTACCTGCATCGTAAGCAAATAGTCGCACTGTGTGGTGAAAATAATCACTTCTACATGTTGTTTTGTATGGAATAGTAGTTGTGTAAACTGTGTTTTCCACATGTTGGCGCTTATTCCCATATTTACAGGAAAAAATGACGTACAATTGTCTGCATCCTTTCAAAATAAAACATAAAAGTGAGTTTAAAGTATGTAATATGTTCTCTGAATGTTTTCGTGCAACTCTGGAGTAGCTAAAAACAGTATCAGGGTATTTTATTCAACCCATAAAGACCCACATATTCACACAGGACCAAGAGCATCTACTGATCTAAACTGTTTAATACCTGTGGATCCACTAATCCTATACATACATGTCAATAATTGGTGTAAAATACAGTTCTTCATCTTTTCATGCTCATCAGATATGACCTATTTGGACGACAGATTTTTGTCATTTCAGCCAGCGTTTGTGGGTTTTTAATTCAACATAATCCAATAACTTTAGGTTCAAGTACTCAACAGATGTTTACTTCAGCCCAATTACAAGCGACATAAAAAGCATATATATTTGTAGAAGCCAATAATGTAATAACAACTGATAACGTAATAACGGCTGATAACATAATAAATTTGCCATTTTTAAAATGTAATACACCAATAACATAATAAAAGTCCTGAACCGATAATGTAATAGCTTTTGGTCAATAATGTTATAACTTATTACGTTATTTCCTCAGTTATTACATTTGCAAAGAATTTTTTTTTACCAGGAAAATATCGTAATAACCAGCCAATAAGTTATGATGTTATTGGCCAAAAGTTATTATGTTATCAGTTCAGGACTTTTATTATGTAGTTGGCCAGATATTACGTTATTTGCTTATTATATTTTAAAAATGGCAAATTTATTACATTATCGGCTGTTATTACGTTATCAGTTGTTACTACATTATTGGCTTCTACAACATTTAATATTTGCCTTTTGCTAGATCACATTTATGAATTAAAGCACTACTTGTTTTTAGTTTTTTTTTTTTTTTTTTAACAACATGTAATGTAATTAAGATATGAGAGAAAAAAAATCATTACTACATTTTTCTTTTTAATAAAAAATGAAAACAGGTCCCACAGACCCAAACACCATACAAGGGTTAAAACATTAAATATAGGGCCTCAGTTTTAATAAAACTACAGTGTTTCAGAGAGTTTAAGGACATTTGGAAGCTGTAAATAGTGAATGTGAGTGATTTTTGTCAGTTTATGACCTTATAACGGTTGTCACAGCAACCGACGAGGATGAAATTATTAGTATTTCAACAAGTGAACTATAAAAAGGTTAAATAGAGAGAAATAATAATAATAATTTGGGAACGGCCACAAAAGTAGCACTGGGTCTTTATGGGTTAATATATTTTATATGCTTATATTTCTAGGATGCAGAATGGGAAACATGTTAATGTCAAAGAAATGTTTCTAAATTCATTAATTTCTTCTTGGAAACTTTCATCAGATTTGTGTTCTACCTGTGTTTTTTTTTTCTTTTTTGGTTGTTATGTAAGTGAACGTGCACATGCATGCGTCCGTGCAGGTTGCAGAAGGACCGGCAAAGTCTCCTCAGTTCCCTTACTCCTGCGGCTTGACGGGTTGGAAATTACAAAAAATAAAAAAAAATATATATAGATAAATAAAAAAAAAAAAGAGGACTGACTACCACTCCACTATCACTTCACTTCACTGCACGACAAAAGCCCATCCCTCCATCCCCGCGGTCGGAGAGAGAGAAGAGAGGACAGCGCTCACCACCACCACAACCACCACTAACAGACAATGAGGAGAACACCGCTGGGAGGAGGAGGAGGAGGAGGAGGAGGAGGAGGAGGAGGAGGGGGCGGGGCCAGGTGGAGGAGGAGGAGGGGGAGGAGTTTAATGAACAGGGAGGTTTCAGAAGTTATCCTCCCCGGCGATGGGGAGGAAAAGAGGACGGAGATGAGAGGGAGGGAGGGGTGGGGGTGGTGGCGGGGCAGGAATGAAGGGGAGGAGGTGGAGTGGTGGTGGAGGAGGGGTGGGGGGGGTAAGGTGGGGTGGGGGGCGAGTCTACCTTATAGGCGACCCGGGCGGGACACCTCTTCCCGAGGCCTAGCGGCGGACACATGTGTCTTAGCATCTGATACATGTCTGTGTAAGTGATCCGGCCGCTGGGGTGGCCACAAATAGACAAACAAACACACACACACACACACACACACACACACACACACGGTACAGGCGCACATTTAGTCATATGTCCACAAACACACACACACACCGGACACAACAAACGAAGACGGACGACATGTAAACGAAATTAAGAAAACCAGTCGAGGGGGGTGGGGGGGGTGGGGTGGGGTGTAGGAAGGACAAGAGGGAAGGGGTGGGGTGGGGGGCGCAGACAGAACAGAGGTGTGTTTGGGGGGAGGAGACACGGGGAGAAAAATGAAAGAAACCGACAAAGGAAAGGAAGAGGGAGGGAAACAAATACACAGAGGTTATTGTTTTGGTCGCAGTGAACATGTGGTTGTTGTGGTGAAGAGTAGAGAAAAGAGAGAGAGAGGGAGCGAGCGAGTGAGAGAGAGAGAGAGGGGCTGTTATGTGGTGTCTATAGTCTGGTAAAAGGGGGAGGAAGGGGGGAGAAAGGAGGGAAGGTTGGAGGAGGAGGTGTTATCGTTTAGTTAGTTTTTGTTAAAGATACCGTTCTATGCGAGGAGAAAAGGGGATTGGGATTGTTTTTTTTCTTTTTTGTTTTTTTTTATTATTTTAGGGGGTGGTGGCCCCCCCCTTTCGCCGCTCGGATAGAACTGGCAGCGGGGCTTCTAGCAGGCAAAGAAAAGCACCGCTGCAGAGGTCGGAGTGAGCCACAATGACAAGTCAATGCAGTCCGTTTACTGAGGCTGCGTGTCCACCAGGAAACCACTGCGCTCCAGACTGGGCCTTTGGATGCAGACGGGGTGGGGGGGCACTGTCAGCTTAGGGAGGTGGGTCAGAGGTCAGTTCACTCAAATCAAGGCTCTAATAGTTTTGGATTTTTCATTATAGTTAAGTTTTATTTAGTTTTGACTTTTTTTCTCTAAGTTTTAATATGTTTTTAGAGCAGGTTTGCTAGTTTTTATTAGTTTTCGTTATTTTCTAAATGCTTAGTTTTAGGGGGTTTTTTTTATATCTTTTCTTCGCCATTGAATTCACATAAATCCCAGACAGGACTCTGCTGCTGAACTGAATGAGTCATTACTTTTTAACACTGGTATAGGTCTAAAACTTTTCTAACTCTGTCCATCTGCAGAAATGCGCAGACTTTACATGGAATCAAATAATTTTTTCACAGCATAAACACCAATATGGATTATTTTCTTGCCAAATTCAATACTCGATGCTCAATTTGCATTGTTCGTAGTTTGTCAGTAAGCCACTAAACATAAAAGTTGCACTTTTTCTCCATTATACAACGTAATTATGTTTTGGAAATAGTGTTCGTCATTAAAAAAATTGCACAAATCTTGAATGTTTCCTTTCTTGTATTTGGGTTCTTCTATGAAACTGGTCCTAAAAACAGCACAGAGGGGCTAAAAATTCAAACAGATGTAGACGAACATTATGAATAGAGCTGTAAGAAAATATCAATTCTGCAATATATCACGATATTTCATTTCAGAATACTGTATTGATATTAAAAGGTACTGTATCTTTATTTTTAGGTATTTATTTAAATGCAGATATTGTGGAGGTTCATTTTTGGGATTTTTTGCTTATATCTATTGTTTATATCTTATATTTATTATTATTGAACACTCTTTTATTCAATAATGTCAGTTCCTTTGTTGGGATTGAACTAAAATACTGTTCTGACGTTAGTTCTGAACTAATAGAATCTGAACATTTGAACAGGATCTGAAACTGTAATGTCTATAAAACAGAATTTCAGTTTGAACACAGGAACATTTTGTGATATAGCATTAGATCCTGTTGGGATCAAATAAAAATGTGTTTAGTATTTGTGCAGATTTCTGCTGTAATTCAATTCTTCAAGGAAATAATCATAAAAAAAAAAAAATTGCCTTTCAACAGTATCATGATACATCGTATTGTAATCCTAGTGTTGTGATTTGTGTCATATCGCCAGATTCTTGCCGATACACAGCCCTAGTTATGAAGCAGGTTTGGAAGTACTTTGGGTCTGTTCAGCAGTTCTCTACCTCGGCTCGGTCCGTCCGTCGCCAGCAGCTAGTCTCGCGATACAGTCAGAGATGTTGCTGTGGAGACGACCTGCTTCAGGGTGTGTCCTGCAGCACTTCCACCTCTGACCGAACGAGTGACTCTCACTAGTCTATGTGAGAATAAACGGAATATTAGCAAAAGTGCTGCTGAATCGATTCAATAAATCCGCACAAATAGGACGCCTTCGAGCTGCAGACGTGTGTTGGGTGAAAGGTTCTAATAGTTTTGGATTTTTCATTATAGTTTTGTTTTATTTAGTTTGGACTTTTTTTTCTCTAATTCAGTTAGTTTTAATTTGTTTTTAAAGCAGGTTTACTAGTTTTTATTAGTTTTCATTTTTTACTAAATGCTTAGTTTTAGTTTAGTTTTAGTATTAGTTTTAGTTTTGTCGTCTCTTTTCTCTTCTTCTCTGTCGTCGTATTCAAATAAATCCCAGACAGGACTCTGCTGCTTTCTCCCAACTTTAGTCTCCATGTTTCCAGGTAGAGTGGGGACCAGAAGACGACTGGAAACCACAAGTGACGGACCGTCAAGTGTCGTATGGTGCTGCTAGCTAAAATTGCTAGAACGAAATAAATCGATCTCATATCAATCCAACGTTGACAAAGATAAAAACAAAGGGAATTTTATCCATAATTTTTATACGTTTTAGTTAGTTTTATAAACACACAATACAGTTTCAGTTAGTTATTGTTTTTTCTTTTAATTATAGTTTTCTTTTTTAAAAATTTTTTTTAAACTTTTTTTTTTTTTTTATTATAATATGGAGAATCAGCGTTCAGTTTCTATGCTCCGTATATCTGGAACAAACTACCAGAAAATATCAGGTCTGCTGAGAGTCTGAGTTCTTTTAAGTCCAGGTTAAAGACTCACCTGTTCACTGCCGCCTTTGACTAAAAGGCTTTTGACTTTTTAAATTTTATATTCTCCTTCCAAACTCTGCACTGCAACTCTTACTTTGATATGTGTGTGTTTTTATATTTTTGGATTTTATGTGTTGTTTTCTTACTTGCTGTTTTTAATCACCTTTTACATGTTTCATTTATAATGTTTTAAATGTATTTCTTTTTCACTTGTCGTTGTATTTCAATGTCCCATATGAAGCACCTTGAACTGCCTTGTTGCTGAAATGTGCTATACAAATAAACTTGCCTTGCCTTGTTTATTTCAGTTAACGAAAAATGTTTTTGCAATTCTAGTTTCGGTCATTTTGTTAGTTTTTGTTAATAACCTCAGTCGGGTGCACATTGACAGTGGGCTCAGCTGTGATTTGAGTGAACCGCCCCTTTAATCACATGACCGGTCTGAGCTGCAGCGTCTGAACCATGCTTCCCACATCTGCATCTGTACGGCACAGGCGGCAAATAAGAGGAACCTGATGGACACAAGACCTGTGTATGTCTAGAGTCCCCCCGCCCCCCCCCTCCCCCAAACCACACCCACACCTGGACCCTTTCTTTCTATTCCCCGTAAACCAGAGACACAAACAGAGTGGGTTCAGCCACGGTTCTGACGCCGAATATACGACCCGTTACCGTTGTCTTTAAAAGTGTGTCTAATCTAATCGAATGACTGACAGATTGGATCAGTTTACATTAAGAAAAAAACTGCATAAACCCTTTAAAACCTTTTTTTCGATTGCACTATTTCTACTTTGTCTCTTTTAATATTTGTTGCACTGATATGAAGAAGCTCCCCAATTTCGTTGTACAATGTATAATGACAATAAAGAGCATTCTATTCTATTCTATTGTATTCTTAAAACCTTTTGTATCTTATTTGCTACACCAGGTTCTGAGACTTCTATCTAATCAATAAGATCAATATTCGCCTTAAAAACCTGTTGTATGTAACCTGATATGTGTTTTAGTCGATTATGAGTCCACTACAGCCAGTGGAAAGGCTTTTTTTTGTTTGTTTGTTTTTTTTCAAAATGGCCACTATCGTTAAATCATCCACACATTTTTTGTAGGGAAAGTCTTTGGTAATTTTCAAAAAGCTACGTTAAGAAGAACACTTAAATTGTTAAAAATGTCTGTATGAAATTTGATACTGCATAATATTTTTGTTTTGTTTTGATTTTCATTGTTTTTATTTTGTATTTAAAATTTAAATTATCCCCGTGTGGTGTATCTGTAAAAGTTTATACATTTATGCGTATTCCTTCTGTAAAATTGCCTTATCTCACTGTAACGAACTGTAGACGTTTGTTTAACACCATAAACATCCTGTTAAAGCTTCCGTTAATAAAAACAAATCTTAAAAAAAATAAATAAATAAAAAAATTGATAGGTATGTAATGTTCTTTATAAAAATGCCCAAATGTATCAAATGTGATACAAAAATATACAATAAACAAAATGATAGTGAAATATTTGGTTGGATTTTGTTAAAAGGTCTAATAAACATCTCAATTCCAAAAAATTAGTATTTTTTTTTGTCTAGTTTTTGATGGGTAAGGTTTTACAGGGTTAATTATTTTCCCTGGGCCTGGTCTATATTAAGGAATAATATTTCACAGGTGGCCATATCTTGAACCTGAGTTTGTATAGTTGAAGCGACTGCTAAGACGGAGCATTTGTGTTTAATATAAAATAAAATGGTGAACTACACTGTGTACATGTTAGAGGAGCTGAGAATGATGAAAAAATACCTGTTTAACCCTAAATGACCTGAACAGCTGTTGGCGACCAAAAGCATCTACGAATGTTTAATAACTTCAGAAACACTAATTCTATCATTACATTTAGATCCTTCAGATAAAATACTATTTCAAATTGGTGAATGTTAAAACACTGTCATCTTCTACAACATTAATTAATCTATAAAAACCATGTAGTTGAACTAATGACAGTGGCTGTAAATGTTTTTACACAGGAAAAACTACTGAGTGTTTCTTTCCAGAGTCAAAAGTATTTTCCTCAAAAAGTGTAAATTTGGTTCTATATTGAGTAAATTTGACTGTAGAATGAGTAAATTTGGTTCTATATCAAGTAAATTTGGTTCTATAATGAGTAAATTTGATTCTATATTGAGTAAATTTGGCTCCATATTGAGTAAATTTGGTTCTATATTAAGTAAATTTGGTTCTATATTGAGTAAATTTGGCTCTGTATTAAGTAAATTTGGTTCTATATTGAGTAAATTTGGCTGTATACTGAGTAAATTTGGTTCTATATTGAGTTTCCAGAGCGCTACCCAAAGAGTAACTTTTACTCTTTTTAGAGAGGGACCAAATGTTATCTGAGTAGAGTAAAATGTTCTTTAATTTGAGTAAATTTTACTCAGGCAAATTTCCTGAGTACATTCAATTAATGATATATTTTGCTGAAATTTTACCTCAGGCTTCAAATTAACTGAGTTCTTATGAACATCTACATGTTCAGTAAGTTAAATATGGAGAATATATGTATGTGATATTAACTGAAAAAAACCCAAAAACAAATTCAGTCAGTGATATTAGTAAAAATAGGACCAAGGTTCCTGTAGTCCAATGACATAATTGACATTCATTTGACCTATCAAGGTCAAGGTCAAAGGTCATGGCACCAAATCAAAGCCCATATGTGACTTCCTATCTATTACCAAGAGCAATTATATCAATACCTTCAACTGTTTTGAAGTTATAACACTTTGAAATGAGTCCCATTATAAACCAGTGGGAATTTAGAAAAATTCATCAAAAATTCAAAAATCAATATTTTCCCATTCTTTGAACAAACTTGCTAGACCTTAACCCAAAGATGTTTCACAACAAATATCAAGTTATTATGAGAAGATTCTTTGTTTACAAATGACGGATGGGAAACATGGGACCTGTCGGACCGTTGGACTAAAAATGGTTCCATTAAAGTAGAAATCATGTGGAAGTCGCCACGAGAGCAGTTGGAGGTCTTTCAGGGTTAATTGTGTCTCTTCACCAGCCTCATGTTTTCGATGCTGCTACATTAGATTTTACAGTTCAATATATTATGCTATGCGTGTTTTACTCACATTCATTTAACCCTCCGGTATCTGAGTGAGCATATTATGCACACTTTGCACTTCAGGTTATCAAAAGTTCACATTATTTTTCACAATTTGTATTAGATTATAATTCAAAAGTTGTTCATTGTTACATGGTTTTTAAACTGTGGCCACCAACAAAAGTTTGCACAATGTAAACAATAGAAAATGGCATCACTACCATCTATGTCCATAGTGTGCTAAAAATGCTCATATACTCCCATTATATTAAGCATCGAGCAATCACACCACGAAAAAAAACAACAAAAACATATCTATCATCTCAATTCGATATTCCTAAATAATTTTAAACTTAAGGCTGTTTTTTTTTTTTTTCCAATATAATCAAAATAAATCGTGAACAACACTGTTTTTTTTCATCAAATGTAATTAATTTTTTAATCCCTCTGGACATTGAAGTTAATGTTTTTTAATGTCATTTAACCCTTAGTGGTCTGAGCCTATTTTGGCCATTTTTGAATATTTTTGATTTTGCCTTTATATACTATATAAAGAAATGTTTACTATACCCATGTTTGGTATCTTTTTTTCTCAGCACAACTTCATTTATATCAACTGCTTATTATTTTTTTCACTTTAACCTACTATATCAACACAAAAGGCCAGAAAACACACAAAAAATATAAAATATGATTTGAAAAATGTATCTAATTTACTGTATAAATAACACACAGATGCTTAACGAACCTTTTCAAAGACTTTAAAAGTGAATACTGGTTCCAAATATTACGTATATAAAATCAAAATTGTAATAAATTAAAAATATAGTCAAATATTTGACATAAAAGCAGATCTTTACATCGGCGTTTTGACAAAATCTTATTAATGACTTTTAATGCTTTTTATGACCTGCAGGAACCCTGATTATAAACATAGCATTTAAAGGGTTAAAAACATGACAGTTATTGAGTATCTGGTATTTTTATTTACAGCTCAAGTTGATGAAATACAAAAAAAAAAAAAAAAAAAAAAAAGCAAAAGAGTTCAGAACAAATTGTATGAAAACATTTTTGACATTATTCTGCGACTGTGCCTTTTACTGGGGGGGGGGTTATTTCAGGAAAATTTTCAGATTCCACTTTAGCACAGATTTTCTAATGCTCCAATGTCTTGGAAATACAAAAATGTGAAAAAAATTCAAATCAAGCCCAAAACCCCACCCCCACCCTGAAAGTTACTTTTTCAACCCTGAAAACACATGGTTTTTGGCAACTTTCAAACCGTCTTCACTTTTGATAAAG
Organism: Sphaeramia orbicularis; assembly: GCF_902148855.1. Classification (NCBI taxonomy): domain Eukaryota; kingdom Metazoa; phylum Chordata; class Actinopteri; order Kurtiformes; family Apogonidae; genus Sphaeramia; species Sphaeramia orbicularis. The sequence continues at coordinate 6,964,499 of NC_043957.1, forward strand.
TACAATGTAGCAATCTGCTCATGCTGGGCCCTTAAATGTTTTTTGTGAGACATGTCATGTCTTAAGAGTGCTTTGCACTACAAAAGGTGTAGTGTCAGAAAATGAATGAAGTGTTAGTGATTCCTGCCAAAATGTGTGCTAGTGTTTCCCGCCACACTAATGGTGGCAAATTCAAAATTCAAATGGAATGTACATGTTGCAATATTTAGTCTCTAACGTGGCTTTGAAAGGGCCAAAGGCCTTGGGGGATCCCACCAGGAAACCAGAGGGAAGAGAACTGAGGACAGATTTGAAAAAATGTCGGAATAGTATCAATTTTTGAAAAAACTAGGCATTTTGGTGACCTTTAACCTCCAACATGACCTTGACATTAGACTTTTCATGGTACAAAGTACTCTTATGATACAATATGGCACCGGCAAGATCATTAAATGGCCCATCATGAACATATTTATACATTGCACTGGACAAAAGAGTGGAGAAGCTGTGAAAGTTGCAAAAAACAGGGATTTTCAGAGTTAAAGTAATTTTTGGGGTGGGTGGGGTTTTGGACGACAGTTTCAAAAAAATTACACAGGAGTGCTTAGAACATCTTGTTGCATCAGAAAATCTGGGCTAACTACTACTACTACTACTTACTACTTACTTACTACTACTACCTACTTTTATGCATACTCTTGGGGGGTGGGGGGATACCGGAGGGTTAATTTTCCATCAACAGGAGGCCCCGCCCACTCTGCCTATGTCTCTGTATTAAAGGAACCCTGGCTCTTGCATCCAAACCCCAACTCCAACCAGAACAATGCACGTTTGGTCGACCATTATTTTCTGCCCAGGCAAAAATTAGACAGCGAGCAGAAAACCAAAGAGACAATGTTTGACTGGAGTCTGGACTGGACTGGACTGGGAACAGAAGACTGATCAGAAATGGACACAGTGTCATTTTCTCAGCGTTCAGTCAGAAGACAATAGCAAAGTGCAGTGCACCACCTCATGCTTCACACACACCGCTGGAGGGGTGTGTGTGTGTGTGAGTGTGTGTGAGAGAGAGATAGTGTGTACAAGAGTGTGTGTGTGTGTGTGTGTGCATTTCTGCATTGTCCCAAACATTCTCATTGTCATGTCAGAATGCAATATACAACAGAAACTCTCCAAAAAAATGATTCAATGGTGAGATGAGATTAAAACAACTGAGCAATGCAAACCTCAACAAAAAAAAAGTCAAACCCAAGAAAACAAAAGTTGGAGTAAGAAAGTTTTTTTTTTTTTAAAGTGATCAAGAGCGACATTCATTCCAGTCTCTTAAAGGCGAGCAGGTTGCGTTTAAGTTTGTGCTTTAGGGGTTTGGTCCAAACCTTGCAGGCCACCCTATGTGGGCATTTCTTGCCAAGGCCCAGGGGAGGGGAGATAACTCGCAATAAACTGTACATATCCTTATAATGTATGCGCCCGCTGCAAGAAAAATACAAGGAGGGGAGGTTAGGTGAAGCAACACATGGATTACAGAAAGAAAAAAGAGAGAGAGAGAGAGAGAGAGAGAGAGAAGAGTGAGAAAGAGGAGGAGAAAAAAACTGGGAGATGAAAAAGAAGAAAACTAAAACACTAGACTAAGACAGGGCCGCCTTAACGCATGGGTCTGATGGACACTTAGCATAGGGTTAGCGCTAGCATTAGGACCACAAGCTAATATGAGTGTGTGAAACCCTTCAGTGTCCTTTGTGTCATATATGATACGAACCATTCAACGGCCTGGAGTTACTTAATTAACTATTAATTTAAGCTCTATGTTATTTTTTAAATAATTTATTTTTATTTTGTACTCAAAACTTTCCATTATTTTTATATAAATTTGTTTTATTTTGTACTGTAGTTTTATTTGGGATTTCTCAATCATTTTGTGAAGATTTAATTTTTTGGTACTGGAATTTTTCAATCATTATAAAAACATTTTATTTTGTACTGATTTTTTGAAAATCAATTAAGAGATTTTTTTGCACAAAAATGTTTAAATCTTTTTTTTTAGACTTTAAAAAATTTGTACTAAAAATTTTCAATATTTTTTTTCCAGATTATTTTATTTTGTACAAACATTTATAGACATTTTTTTGAACAAAATCTTAATTTTTTTTTTTTTTTACTGATTTTTTTATTTCAGACTACAATTTTTCAGCCATTTTTTTTACAGATTTTTTTTTATTTTGTACAAAATTTTCAATAATTTTTTAAAAAAGATTTTTTTATTTTGTACTGAAATTTTACAATCTTTTTTTTTTTTTTTTTTTTTTTAATTTTGCACTAGAATTTGTACAGAAAATAATTTCCTACAATTTAAAATTCGTATTCTGAATGTTTAATGTCACTGTGTTCATGTGCATGATGGTGATGATGCTGTACCGGAGAACCTTCATATTCTAGACTGAAACTTATTTAAAAATCATCTTTCTAACCATTGGAGCATCACGGTTTAAACTGGCTTTGACTTATGTTGATGTAAAATGACGTCCTGAAGACCGCTGACGTCCATCCAATAATGAGCCCATAATGCTGTTAAGACGACCCTGGACTAAGAGAGACATTTAATTAGACTCAGAAAGAGAAGAGCTTGGCCTCATGCTCACACATCAGAGAGAGAAAAGGAAGGGGAGGATACATTCATCTCATTTATCGCACAAACTGTGCAACTTTCAAAACAGAAGTAGAGAAATGGAAGTATACAGTTGGTCGAGTCCTGGCTCAGACACAAAGGCATCAGCTGTTCCATTGGTACATGTTATCATCACATAATGTAGATCCTGTGTCATTACATTTCCTGGAAGACGCCAAAGTCTGACTAATTTAAGAGAGAAAGTCAGGGTTATTTTACATTCAGCAGGAGAACTGGTCACACTGTGGAAGTGCATTGGATAGGTTCCAACTCTGTGTGTGTGTGTGGACTGTATGTATACATGTATAAATGTAGAGTTTATATACCCTTAGCATCAGAGCATAATGACCGAACTCAGACACAAATAGACAAAAGTATGTGGACCCGTTGAATCCAGGTGTTTCTGTTCTAACAGGGGTCTGGGATCCAAAACAATAAGGACTAATGTCAGAATAGAGTTTTATATTATGGGATAGATATCCTATTAATTATTAATACTGATGTTTGTTTGTCCGATCCTCCTGAACAGGACATCTGACAGCTGGAGACATGATGTGTCCACATATTTATGTCCATATAGTTTATAAACATCAATATTTCACTGTAGTTTAATGGTAGATTTTTATTCCTCAGTCAGATGTGATGAAAGTAGATGGAAATTATTATTTACAGTCAGAGCAGGAAAAATATTAGATACATTTAGAAGGAGAACATTGAAAATCAGAGTTATGGAAAAAAAAGAGAGAAATCAAGTCCAAACCCTCTCTGAGTCATTTTAGAGACAAATATAATAATTTAACCCAAAGTAACCAATGCACTGATATCTATCCCATAATATTAAACTCTATTCTGACATTAGTCCTTATTGTTTTGGATCCCAGACCCCTGTTAGAACAGAAACTCCTGGATTCAACGGGTCCACAGACTTTGGTCCATTTGTGTCTGAGTTAGACAGATATAATGTGTAGTTGTATGCTTATTTGTATTTGTGTGTGTATCTTTGTATTTGTGTGTGTGTGTGTGTCACTCACCAGGCAGCTGGGTCGTACTCGGCCCATATCCTTACATACTCGTCCAGGTGATGTGGCCCCAGGATCGAAGAGTCTCTGGTTAAGTACTCAAAGTTATCCATGATGACAGCCACGAACAGATTCAGCATCTGAGGACAAAAACAAACACTGGTGACTGTTTACCCCGATTTATAAGGTTATATAAGGTTATATATGGTTATATAAGGTTATATAAAGTTATTTAAAGGTTATATATCAGGTCATATAAAGTTATATAAGGTTATATAAGGGGGTGGAGCCAGGGTTATATTTAAGCCTTGTTTAACTGATACAGTTTGGATAATGTTACCTTCTTTATATTGAGTGAATGTGAAGATAAGATAAAATAATAATAATAAAAACACAAACGAGTGAAAAATGAAATACAAGAGAAAAGTAAGAAATTTGTTGAGCTAATGACTTTTGTCATCAGCTCAACAAATACAAAGCAAGAAAACCAATTAAAAATAGGACCAATGGCTGAATCTCACAGACATGTTCTATCACGAATCAATAATCAGTTGAATTTGTGAGACTGACAGGTTGTCAGAAGTGGGCGGGACTTTCACTGGAGGAGAACTCAACTAATTCAAAATACAGTCCATAAAAATTACTTCTATCAGTGATCATTTATCGTAGTTATAAACCACCAACATATGGACCATTAGAAGGAAAGGAACATTTTAAATTATTGAAAAATTCTTAAAAAAAAATTCAAAAATCTAAATTTCTCAAACCTGTGACATTGTCCCAAAGAAGATACATATAAAATCTAAATGAATCTGATCAGTATTTTCAGAGGAGAAAAATGTCAAAATGTAGACATTGGTGACATTGAGTTTGACCCTTCAAGGTCACTAAAGGTCAAAGGTCATGGACCCAAATGACAGTCCATATATGACTTCTATCAGTGATCAATAGTATCTATTATTATATCTGTATATTGTATTTATTATTGATATCTGGACCCACTTCCATGTTCTAAACCCTGTCACTCTGGTTCTGTTGTGAGCCCAGTCAGACTGTGGACGTGCAGAACCGTTACCCACTGCAGGCTTACACAATGAATTTAAGACACTTTGTGAAGGTTTTCTCACCAAAAAAGAGCAGAGGAAGATGAAGGACACGAAGTACGTGTATGCGAAGGTGCTGCCACACTCTGCGTCTGTGTTTCCAGAGATGGGGTCGCAGTCCTTACCGCCCAGACACGCCAACATGATCTCATGCCACGCCTCCCCTGTAGCGCTCCTGCATCAGACGTAAACACAAAGTCAACAGGCAGTTTGGTTTAGAATACAGGCAAACTGAGGGGCCACAGGAGGGTCTGGGTCACATGACCAAAACTGTCATCTTATGGATAAAACATGTTCATATGATTAAAATGCGTTCATATGGCTAAAATGTGTTCATATGGATAAAACATGCTCATATCAGTCAGTACTAGTAATTATCAGGATAAATGTAAAATACTTAATCAACACGGAAAGTTCATGTATGTAAATGTAAATGAAATACATCCTAAAGATAAAGAGAAACCATTGCATTAACTGGGTACATTTATATGTAGTTAACCCTTTAACCCCTGACGGATCTGTGGTGAACATTCTGAATGTAGGGTTTATTTTACATAGGCTGCATTTGAACAGTAGTATAAGAGGAATATTCAGTTACATTAAGCACAAGTACAGGAATATAAGAGGAATATTCAGTTACATTAACCACAAGTACAGGAATATAAGAGGAATATTCAGTTACATTAACCACAAGTACAGTTTAGTCCTTCAGTGGATCCTCATGTAATGACTTCAATACTGTACACTAACCCTGTAAAACTCGAAATCTATTCTGTTCTGTTCTATTCTTTTTAATTTAATTTAATTCTATTCTATTCTATTCTATTCTATTCTATTCTATTCTATTCTATGTTATTTAATTTAATTTAATTTAATTTAATTTTATTGTATTCTATTCTATTTAAAGGTGCGGGAGACTTTCGTGATAAATTTTTCATCAAATCTGTCAAACCTCAGTCATATCCTCAGTATCACATATCCGTAAGTCTGTCTGTCATTACGGTAAACAGTTTCTTAGTGCCATCCACCAGAAACGAACCATGTGTTTACAAACAGAGGCAGGATGTCACTCGGACATCTGAGGAATTTTTTGTCACCATGTGCATTGTGGGAAAGGGAGGTTTGTGCTGCCGCTGCAGGGAGGTTTGCACAGCAGCAGCGGCGGCAGTGGCAGCACCGGCGGCGGTGGTGGCGGTAGCAGTGGCGGCGGTAGCAGCAGCGGCAGCAGCAGTGGCAGCAGCGGCAGCGTGAACCTCCGTTTCCCACAATGCACGTCGTGACAAAAAATTCCTCAGATGCCCGAGTGACCTCCCGCCTCTGTTTGTAAACTCATGGTTTGTTTCTGGTGGATGGCACTAACAAACTGTTCACTGAAATGCAAGAGCTTCAGGTGAGTAATGACAGACAGACTCACAGATTCGTGATACTGAGGATATGACTGAGGTTTGACAGATCTGATGAAAAATTCGTCACGAAAGTCTCCCACACCTTGAACTTAATTCTCTTTTCTTCTATTTAATTTATTGCTCTTGAATATAAGTGTATGCTTGTGGACTAACTGACCTGAACAGCAGCATCAGGGCCATGATGAAGGTTCTGAAGTTATTGTGCTCGTTGATGGCTGACTCTCCTTCCTCATCCAGTTTCAAATTCCCAAACAACTACAAAAAAAAAAAAAAAAAAAAAAAAAAAAAAAAACAGCAGAAAAACAGAGAAGAAGACAGAAAAGACAGAAAAGAACCATGAGGAGATGAGACACGAAGAACCACAGCAGTTAAAGAGTCCTAGGACGTAGGTGTACCGCTCTCAGACAAGGACTGGGACAAGGGACTGTGGATGTTTGGGTCTTTAAGGGTTAAATAAATACATAAATGTGCATGTGTATTTTATTTTTCTTCCTTGTGTTTTTTGTTATTTCATTTTTTTCTTATTTTTCTTGTATTTTTCTCATTTTCTTCTCACTCTCGAAGAATTTGTTCATGTTTATGCCACATTTGAAGGTGTTTTGGTTAATTTTTTCCTAATTTTAAAATTGTTATTCCAATTTTTTTTTCCTCATTTTATACTATGAATAATTGAGCTAAAACTGTATTTTATACCAATTACTGACATGTATTGATAGGATTAATGGATCAACAGGTATTAAACAGTTTAGATCAGTAGATGGTTTAGGTTAAAGGTGGACTTTTGGGTCTTTAAGGGTTAAATAAATGCATAAATGTGCATGTACATGTCATGTTTCTTCTTCTACTACATGAACACTCACCTGCATGCCGATGATGGCGTAGATGAAGAAGAGCATGGCGATGAGCAGACATACATACGGCAGAGCCTAGAAGAACCAAAAAAGGACACAAAAGCGGACCTCCAGTATCTGCCAGTTTATTTTTGGGGGTTCGTTAGGTGCGTTTCTGTTCTGGACGTCATACCTTGAATGACTGGACGAAGGTCCACAGCAGGATGCGAATGGTTTCTCCCTGTCTGAGCAGTTTGATGAGTCGGGCTGCTCTGAACAGCCTCAGGAAGCTCAAATTGATGAAATTATTCTACAGCACAGAGGGAGAAGACCGTGAGTTTCACCGAACACAGAGCTCCACTCCCAAACAAAAAAAGAAGAAAAAAAAAAAAAAAACAGCAGAAGAAAGAGGAGAAAGACCCAAACCCAACAAAATAGAATTCAACTGCAAACGTAAGGCATTGAATAGAGATAAAGGTAAAAAAAAAAAAAAAAAAAAAAATATATATATATATATAAAACAAAATAAAATAAAATAAAACAAGAAATAAGAGGAAGAAAGAGAAGAAAAAACAGAAATAAGAAAAAAAAAACCAAATCATAATTCAGTCTAAAGGTCATCATCCAATCTGGTAGAGCAGATCGCTTTTTTTTTTTTTTTTTTTAATAGAACCAAATGCACTGATCTGGGGTCAGGCAGGCCACACATGATGGAGCACAGTGCACAGTGTCTGTCAACCACACACACACACACACACACACACACACACACATGCACACTGACGTCAGAACAGGATACTGCACTGAATGTCAGCAGGTGTTCCATAAAAGGGATTAAAACAGGGTGGAAAGGAAAAAGGCACTAAATATGGGCGGGTCTACTACCACAGAGCCAATCAAATGTTAGCATTTGTACTCAGGGGCACCGCTACCAACTGTGGGCCCCCCCATGAAAGCTAAACATTATGGGCCCATTCATAAAATTAAGTATCTTGTCGATCTATCAAAGTGTGTGTGGGGGGGTACATAACATCAGTTACGCCAGCGTGAAAACGAAACTGAAACGTAACATACTTTAAACGTCCGATTCCTGACTTCTATTCCTCTATCACACACTTAAACTCTTAAATAATGTCTTTTAAATGAACTTTAAAATCACATTTTATTGCTGATGATTTTTAATGTCTATTTTAATTGGAATGTTTTTATATTTGAACTTTCTCTCGTCTTAAAAGTAGTTTCATGCATCTCCTGTGATGCTTTTATGTCTGATGTAAAGCACTTTCAATTGTCCTGGACATGAAATCTGTTAAACAAATAAACTTGCCTTACCTATTATTTAGCGGATTTTAAACCACATTTTCACACCTTCTAACCTGTATCCACTGGAACCCCCCTCCACTGCTCTATAGCCCCCCACAAATCTTGGGCCCCATGAATTTGTCATGTTTAACCCCCCCACCCCACCTTTTTTTTTTTTTTCTTTTTTTTTTTCGGCACCCCAGTTTGTACTAGAGCCAATCACAGATCCTGTTCATGAACTCATTAACCTCTTGTTGCCTTAGTACTGTGGTCATATATGGAAGAAACCACTAATTAGTGATAGTATATAGTATAGAATAGGAATTATTGTTGTAAATACTCTATACGTTGTTTTATGATGTTCATTGTTCTGGAGGCTTGAGAAGGTGGGTGGAGCTACATGTTAGATCAATGCGTTAGTGTGTCATGTGACTTCAGTTCTGTGTCAGTTCAGTGGAACTCTGCTCTCTGAACACTGTCCCAGTGGCTGATTTAGATCAGTGTTGGATTTACCTACCCCCCCCACCCCATCCCCCCCATCCCTGTTTGAAAATCTTTAGGGGGAAAAAAAAAGCTACTTTGTCCAGGAATTGGACCCTAGTCTTCCACGTTGCAGTCCCAGGCTGATGTGCCCTTGAGCGCCCCATTGGCTCCCCGAGGCGCCCTCTGCTCCTAGTCTGCAGTGTGTGTGTGTGGTTCTGCAGGTTCCTGCAGGTTCTAGAAATGGGTTCAAAGCAGAGGTTGGATTTCAGTGTGTGGTAAAATGTACTGAATACTGACAGTAAAAAGGATGTGGACCTTCATCTGAATCATATGTTACTAAATGAGCTAAACATTCACTGTGTCTCAGTCTGACCTATTCGTTACAGGACTGCCTTGGTACTTTTTCAGGACGTACGTTCCCAGTCTAGACCATGATATAACGATGGCGCTGATTGGCTCTGTGGTAACAGACAAACCCGTATTTGGTGCCTCAGTACTGTGTCAGTAGACACTTCAAAAAATAAAAAATATAATCTCATATTAAAGTTTTAGATCTAGAAGAGTTCAAATAAAATGACAGGCGCTGTCGTTTAAAGAGGAACTAAGCAGGAGTTGGACCTTCATTAAACAGCTCCGTCGTCATAGTGGTGCTTAAAGCTGCGGATGACTTTTGTTACCAATTTTTCATCAAATCTTTAAATCCCAGTCACAGCTTAAGTATCATGAATCTGTTAGTCTTTCTGTGATTACGCACCTGAATCTGTGCCCTCATGGTGAACAGTTTAAGGCAGTGTACTCCACCATAAACAGTCCATTTGTTTACAGAGTCAGTAAGTCACTCTGGCATTTTCGGAAGTTCGTCATGACGTGCATTGTGGGAGGCGGAGCCAAGGTTATTATCGGTTATTAGAGGTTATTAAACTAGAATTGTAAAAACATTTTTGTTAACTGAAATAAATAAAAACTATAATTAAAAGAAAAAACGATAACTAAATGAAACTGTATTGTGTGTTTACAAAACTAACTAAAACAGATAAGAATTATGGATAAAATTCCCTTCGTTTTCATCTTTGTCAATGTCAGATTGATACGAAAGCGATTTATTTCGCTCTAGCAATTTTAGCTAGCGGCACCATACGACACTTGACGGTCCGTCACTTGTGGTTTCCAGTCGTCTTCTGGTCCCCACTCTACCTGGAAACATGGAGACTAAAGTTGGGAGAAAGCAGCAGAGTCCTGTCTGGGATTTATTTGAATACGATGGAGAAGAAGAGAAAAGATACGACAAAACTAAAATTAATACTAAAACTAAACTAAAGCTAAGCATGTACAAAAAAATTAAAACTAATAAAAACTAACAAACCTGCTCTAAAAACAATCTAAAACTAATTGAATTAGAGAAAAAAAAGTCCAAACTGAATAAAACTAAACTATAATGAAAAATCTAAAACTATTAGAACCTTGGGCGGAGCTCCATGCAGCTGGATTATGACTGCAGCGGAAACAAACACAGAAACGGCTTCATTGACTGTTTCTGCTGCGGCTGTGTGGAACTCCACTACCCACAATGCACTTTGTGACGAACTTCCAAAACTGCCCTAGTGACCTACCAGCTCTGTTCGAAAACAAAAAACCAAAACGGTTGATTGTTGCCTAGTTCCTCTTTAAATGATGATAATTAAAGTCACAGACACAGAAGAGTTCAGTGTTTCCAGTGTCACACAGAGGAATAAGCGTCTGAAGTTGTCGGTGAGGCGTGTTGTGGTTGACAGGCAAGGCATTAGAGGAGCATGAGGGGGAAGGGCAGGGGGAGGGGCTTAGGGGCAAGGGGAGGGGCTTAGCAGGCAGCCTCACTGCAGGCATGGGCGGTGCATAACAGCATCCTTTCTGAGGACAGAGGTGGTCTACATGCAGACCAGTAGGGACCAGGGTGGGGGGGGCAGGTCACATGTCCACTGTTCATTCACCTCCTTTGAACAGTGTCCTTTTAATCACATGACATGTCAGCTGATCAGTTACAACCAATGGGATATAAGAGGGAGGGGGAGCGTTGGCAGGAAAATATTACAAATGACAGGATTATATTCTCATGTGTACTGTCGGACTTCCTGCAATTCCACTCAAAAATACGGATTTAGACTCGATAGTTTTTATTACTATTTTTATTTTATATTGTTTGTTTTTATCTATCGTTATTGTACACTTTTTCTTGCACTTTATTCTGTTGCTGCCTTGACCATTAAATTTCCCTAATGTGGGGTCAATAAAGTCTAATGTAATGTAATCTAATGTAATGTAATCCAATCTAATCTAATGTAAAATAAAGTAATGTAATCTAATCTAATGTAAAGTAATGTAAGATAATGTAACCTAGTGTAATGTAATGTAACCCAATCTAATGTAATCTAATGTAATCTAACCTAATCTAATGTAATCTAATCCAATCCAATCCAATCCAATCTAATCTAATCTAATGTAATGCAATCCAATCTAATGTAATGTAATGTAATCTAACCCTCTGTAATGTAATGCAAGGCCAATTTAACCTAATGTAATCTAATCTAACCCACTGAAATGTAGTTGTCTAACCTACTGTAATGTAATGTAATCTAACCTAATGTAATCTAATCTAATCCAACGTAATGTAATGTAATTTTACCTACTGTAATCTAATCCAATCTAATCTAATCTAATCTAATGTAATCCAATGCAATGTAATCTAATGTAATCCAATCTAATATAATATAATCCAATGTAATGTAATCTAATGCAATGTAATGTAATCTAATCTAATGTAATCAAATGTAATGTGATGTAATGTAATCTAATCTAAAGTGACACATTATTCTATAAGCAGCAACTGAAAAGTTATTACCTTTACGATTAATTTAATTAAACAAATGCAATCACTGAAATTTACATTTTCTATTTATTCATTTATTTTTGTGTTGTTTGAAAATGGGAAAAATGCAGAGGATGAGTTTATCATGAATCTATGAACAGTACAATAACTGACAGCTTTTTGTTTTGTTTGTGTGTTTGTTAACACTCTAGCAGAAAAACTATTGGTTGAATTCAGACCAAATTGAGTTTATAGATTACCAGTGACCCAGAATAAATCTGATTACATTTTGGGAACAGTAGGTCAAAGTTCAATTTTTATATACATTTTTAAAATCTTTTTTTTTCCCCCCATTTACTAATAATGGGGGAAATTTGTCTACAATTCAATTCAAATGTCTATAAAAATATACATTTTGTTTCAATTTACTTCAAACTTGGCACATATACTACTAACTGTAACTAATTCCTCATTTTCAGTAATGTTATGTGCATGTGTAAATGTAACTAATTCCTCATTTTCAGTAATGTTATGTGCATGTGTAAATGTAACTAATTCCTCATTTTCAGTAATGTTATGTGCATGTGTAAATGTAACTAATTCCTCATTTTCAGTAATGTTATGTGCATGTGTAAATGTAACTAATTCCTCATTTTCAGTAATGTTATGTGCATGTGCAAATGTAACTAATTCCTCATTTTCAGTAATGTTATGTGCATGTGTAAATGTAACTAATTCCTCATTTTCAGTAATGTTATGTGCATGTGCAAATGTAACTAATTCCTCATTTTGAGTAATGTTATGGGCATGTGTAAATGGAACTAATTCCTCATTTTCAGTAATGTTATGTGCATGTGTAAATGGAACTAATTCCTCATTTTCAGTAATGTTATGTGCATGTGTAAATGTAACTAATTCCTCATTTTCAGTAATGTTATGTGCATGTGTAAATGGAACTAATTCCTCATTTTCAGTAATGTTATGTGCATGTGTAAATGTAACTAATTCCTCATTTTCAGTAATGTTATGTGCATGTGCAAATGTAACTAATTCCTCATTTTGAGTAATGTTATGGGCATGTGTAAATGGAACTAATTCCTCATTTTCAGTAATGTTATGTGCATGTGTAAATGTAACTAATTCCTCATTTTCAGTAATGTTATGGGCATGTGTAAATGGAACTAATTCCTCATTTTCAGTAATGTTATGTGCATGTGTAAATGGAACTAATTCCTCATTTTCAGTAATGTTATGTGCATGTGTAAGTGTAACTAATTACTTCCTTCTGTTTGTTTATATGACATTTTATAGAATCTAAAGGTGTTCATCCAGGAAGCGCATGCACTGGGACGGCGTACTGGGGTAAGACTGGTCATGGGGCGGGTGGGGGTGGGGGTGGGGGTTGGAGGATACATGACCAATGAGGATGCAGCAGAAAGCTTTGAGATATAAATTACAAACCAACCAGATTCTACATGTGCGAAGATGTAGAGAGATGAATGGGGGAGGAGTTTGGTTTGGTTTAGTTTTTTTGGTCAATTGTAGAACATTGTAAGAGGTAAAGACATATTTTTGTGGAGGAGGGTGGGAAGGAGGGGGGGGGGGGGTTGGTTGTGTGTTTTATTGTTGTTGGTTCAGGGACATGGGGCGAAACACACACCATCACCACCATCATCATCATCATCATCATCATCACCATCATCATCATCACAGCACCACCACCACATGTCATGGCGCAGCACGGATGGAGAACACGATGAAGGATTTCATAGTGCATTTTGATTGGATGGATTTTATCAGAGGAGGAGGGAGTGGGAGGGGCGAGGGCGCCAACAAAGTAGAGAGGGTTAAAGAAAGCATGTAAAGAGATAGAAGAAGAGGAAGAGCCAATCATTATGAGGGTCAGAGAAACACAACAGTCATCAAACAACAACAGCAGCAGCAGCAGCAGCAGAGAAAACCGACCACCGCAGAACAGGACGATCAGCCGCTCTCTGGTACCAGCTCTACAAATGACTATTTATGGTCATTTCCACTGACATTATAGATGGGTCCAATCCTATGCCTCAGTGAGGTCCAGAAGGATGTTGGGTTTTATAAGAAAATACAGAGATTCAGAGAGAGTTTAGAGACATGTTGAAGGTGGAAATAGAGCTTTTATTTCTATATTAAAATGGGTATTTTACTGTTTTATTTCTGGGTATTTTACTCTTTTATTTCTGGATATTTTTCTCTTTTATTTCTATATTCACATAGGTATTTTACTCTTATTTCTGGGTAATTTACTCTTATTTCTGGGTATTTTACTCGTTCATTTCTGGGTATTTTACTCTTTTATTTCTATATTGAAATGGGTATTTTACTCTTATTTCTACATTCACGTGGGTATTTTACTCTCATTTCTGGGTATTTTACTCTTTTATTTCTGGGTATTTTACTCTTTTATTTCTGGGTATTTTACTCTTTTAGTTCTGGGTATTTTACTCTTATTTCTGGGTATTTTTCTCTTTTTTTTCTGGGTATTTTACTCTTTTATTTCTGGGTATTTTACTCTTTTATTTATGGGTATTTTACCCTTTTATTTATGGGTATTTTACTCTTATTTCTATATTCACGTGGGTATTTTACTCTCATTTCTGGGTATTTTACTCTTTTATTTCTGGGTATTTTACTCTTTTATTTCTGGGTATTTTACCCTTTTATTTATGGGTATTTTACTCTTATTTCTATATTGAAATTGGTATTTTACTCCTTTATTTCTGTATTCACATGGGTATTTTATTCTCTTATTACTGAGTACTTTATTCTTTTATTTCTATAGTCACATGAGTGTTTTACTTTTTTATTTCTGGGTATTTTACTCTTTTTTCTGGGTATTTTACTCTTTTATTTCTGGGTATTTTACTCCTTTATTTCTATATTCACATAGTTTATTTAGTTTAAGTATATTTAATTTGAAATATTTGGAAACTTGAAAAATACCTTTTTTCTTTTCTGTTAATTCTCAGAGGCCAATTATGTAATCTGTACTCCCTTACATTTACAAAAAAACATCAAATATAGGGTTAAAAAAACCAACAGTGGCCATTTTACAACACAATGAGTACAATTAAGTCCAATATTCGATGACATTCCTACTGTTTTAATTCAGGGTTTTTTCGTACATAATTCTGACTTTAAATGTAACGTCTTCATCTTCTATAATCCTAGTATATGTTGAACTTGTCCACACTTCTACTCTCAGATGATTCCAGGTAAATGAAGTGACGTTAGCGTCTCCTGAACACGCTGCAGGGGCTTGTCCTGAACTCAATAATGCCCACATCATTTGGATAGATAATCAATGAGGTGTCTGACATGATTAGTTGAATGTTGAATGTTAATTAACACCTGTTCCACTGATGGACTCGTACATTTAACACCTCCAACATGTCTACAGGGAACCTCCACGCACTGGAAAACACTGATCTGAAGTCATTAGCTCCCATACTGTTGGTGGAGTGAAGCCGCTGAGGGTTTAGCACGGACAGTAGAACAGGTTCAAGTCTAAACTGGTGCTACAGTAGAACAGGTTCAAGTCCAAACTGGTGCTACAGTAGAACAGGTTCAAGTCTAAACTGGTGCTACAGTAGAACAGGTTCAAGTCCAAACTGGTGCTACAGTAGAACAGGTTCAAGTCCAAACTGGTGCTACAGTAGAACAGGTTCAAGTCCAAACTGGTGCTACAGTAGAACAGGTTCAAGTCCAAACTGGTGTTTAGTGTAAAGAAAATAAACAGACGGGAGCTGGTGGACAGAGAGGGGCTGAACTCCACTGTTTACAGATGATAAATTTACAATTAGAATTAGCTAATGAAAGTAGAAATATAGACAAAATAAATACACATAAACACAATCACAATTAACAGCAAGAAACAGGATTATGGACAAATAAACAGAATATTAAAGGTGCATTTAGAGAGAGAGAGAGAGAGAGAGAGAGAGAGAGAGAGAGAGAGAGAGAGAGAGAGAGAGAGAGAGAGAGAGAGAGAGAGAGAGAGAGAGAGAGAGAGAGGAGAGAGAGAGAGAGAGAGAGAGAGAGAGAGAGAGAGAGAGAGAGAGAGAGAGAGAGAGAGAGAGAGAGAGAGAGAGTTCATGTTATTTAAAGGTTTTTTGGTTCATTTTTTCTGAAATTTTCAAGTATTTTGTGAATTTTTTTTCTAATTTTACAATTTTTGTACATTTAATATCAGTGGTTTCCAACCGTTTTTGGCTCGTGACTCCATTTTAACATCACAAATTTCTGGTGACCCCAGACATTCAAAACAGAGCCTTTTTTTTTTTTGTTAAAATTAATTTGTTTTTGATAATTTAATAGTAATGTAATACTATGTTGCAAATAAACATTAATTTTAGAGGACATTTAGTCTATATAATGTATATTATTGTAGACGGAGGCAGTAAATCCAGGTGTAGATTACTGTACAAAGGATGAATTTTATTTTCCTTGGTCAGGATTTGTACAGTCAGTCCAGCTGTGATTTACAAGGAGGACAATTAATACTGAACAAACAAGAACTCAAACTATGTATTATGAAAGAGCTGCAGCATCTGAAACTGACCACAATGAACATTTGACACATAAACAGAACCACAGTGCTGCAGTTTCACAACCACAGTTTGTCATGTCTTTTATGGATTGTGATTGTCTCTGTCAACTCACCATATATTTTTTTAATTAATAATTTATTTTTTTTTTTTTTTTTTTTTTTTATCAATTACTAGAAATTTCAGGTGACCCCATTTGAATTCCAGGCGACCCCATGTAGGGTCCCAACCCCAAGGTTGAAAAACAGTTTCATACTGTGAATATTTGAGCTAAAACTGTATTTTACACTAATTATTGACATGTATTGATACGATCAGTGGATCAACAGGTATTAAACAGTTTAGTTCAGTAGATGGTTTTGGTTAAAGGTGGACGTTTGGGTCTTTAAGGGTTAAATAAATACATAAATGTGCATGGACAAGTTATTTTTCTTCCTTGTGTTTTTTATATTCATTTTTTCTTATTTTTTGTTGTATTTTTCACATTTTCCTCTCACTTTAGAAGAATTTGTTTGTTATTTGAAGATTTTTTGGTTCATTTCTTCCAAATTTTTCAAGTGTTTTGCTAATTTTTTTTCTAATTTTACAAGTTTTGTACATTTTATCCTATGAATAATTAAGATTAAACTTTATTTTACACCAATTATTGACATGTATTGATAGGATTAGTGGATCAATAGGCATTAAACAGTTTAGATCAGTAGATGGTTTAGGTTAAAGGTGGATGTTTGGATCTTTATGGGTTAAAATCTGAAAAAAAAAAGAAATCTAAAAATGCCATCTTTTCAAGAGACATGACACTAGTTCTGTGGTCAGACGGATATAAAAACTATGTCAGATTACCTCTGGATATTTCTGTTAATGATTCAAAACTATTGGTGGTTCTTTTTGATTCATCAAACTGATGTCATGAGGTAAAGAGTTTGACTTGTCGAGAAACCAAAGCGGAGCACTTACCCCTAACTCTGTCACTAAAATGTCCGTGATGCTACCGAGGACAGACACAAAGTCAAAGATGTTCCAGGCGTCTCTGAAGAAATTCTGGAAAGGAGGAAAGACAGAAAAAACAGGCAGATGTTAGCCACCGGTGGAGGGCGGAGGAAGGAACACGCCCCTGGCCAATAGCAGTGTGGTTACCGTGGAGACGAGGCTGTACTGTAAAGGAGGCTGTGGGTGTGACTGGTGTTGAACATGGTACGTTTGTGGGTTTATCAGGGACAGAAGAGTGTGGTCTAGATCTGTCTACGAAAATAACCAGAGTCATAAATGAATAATAGGATGAAACTGGAAAGAATATAGACCGGGTCAGGCCGGGGGGGGGGGGGGGGGGGGGGTGGAGAGAGAGAGAGGGAGAGAGGTGGAGAGAGAGAGAAGGAGAGAGGGAGAGAGAAAGAGGGAGAGAAGCGGGGAGGGAGAGAGAGGGAGAGAGAGAGGGAGGGGGACAAAGAGAGAGAGAAAGAAGGAGGGAGGGAGAGAGAAAGGTGTGTGTGTGTTTGTGTTAGCGCGTGTCTTTGTGTTAGTGTGTGTTTGTGTACGTGTATATGTGTGTTAGTGTGTGTTTAATGTTAGTGTTTGTTAGTGTGTGTCTGTGTATGTGTGTGTGTGTATGTGTGTTAGTGTGTGTTTGTGTGATGCTGTTAGTATGTGTGTGTGTTTGTGTGTTAGTGTGTTGCTGTGTTAGTGTATATGTGTGTTTGTGTTTTTGTGTGTGTGTTTGTGTGTTAGTGTGTATTTGTCTTTGTGCGTGTGTGTTAGTGTGTTTGTGTGTTTAGTGTTAGTTTGTGTGTTTAGTGTTAGTGTGTGTGTATGTTTGTGTGTTTGTCTTGGTGCATGTGTGTGTTTAGTGTTAGTTTGTGTGTTTAGTGTTAGTGTGTGTGTATGTTTGTGTGTTTGTCTTTGTGCGTGTGTTTAGTGTTAGTTTGTGTGTTTGTATGTTAGTGTGTGTATGTTTGTGTGTTTGTATGTTAGTGTGTGTGTATGTTTGTGTGTTTATATGTTAGTGTGTGTGTATGTTTGTGTGTTTGTCTTAGTGTGTGTGTGTTCTCTGTACTTACCAGAGGGCCAAAAGCGATAATCTTGAGGACTGATTCCATGAAGAAGAAGGTTGTAAACACAATGTTGAGGTACTTGAGGACGTCATCATATGTTGTTGATGCACCGTCAAACTATGAACAAACACCAACACAAGAACAGAATGAGTGTGTGTTGAACCCAGAAACACCCAAAGCTGCTTTAGTGTCAGCTCCCAAAGGAATTTATTCTATTTAAACTTTCCTAAGTGATTTATCACCATTTATTCTAATAATATCCTCTGTATTTTGTGTTTTTTCAGTGTAACTCACGTATTTTCTTATATTTAATTGTATGTGCTTGTGTTCCTTTTCTTCAGTGGTTTTGTTTTATTGTGTGTTTTAGGGTCTAAACAGGTGGAAGAACACGCTGATATGATGTAAAAGTATGAAATGACCCATATGTTCAGCTGTCCAGTGGTGGGGTTTCCTGTTTTCTATTGTGGAGCTTCAGGT
This sequence comes from Sphaeramia orbicularis, assembly GCF_902148855.1. NCBI lineage: Eukaryota > Metazoa > Chordata > Actinopteri > Kurtiformes > Apogonidae > Sphaeramia > Sphaeramia orbicularis. The sequence goes on from NC_043957.1 coordinate 6,983,239, forward strand.
GGAGAATTGGACGTGTACCTTCATCATGAGGACGATGGTGTTGAGCGCAATCAGAGCCATGATGCTGTACTCGAAGGGCGGAGAAACCACGAACTGCCACATCCGATACTGGAAGCTCAGTTTGTTTTTGGGCATGTGGCGAGTCAGAGGCTTGGCGTTGATGGCGAAGTCTATACAGGCTCTCTGCAGCACAGAGGACACCAGGGTTAAAGACACCGTTCCCTTTGAACCGGACACATGTTCTGAGACAGGGGAGGGCGAACGTACGGCCCAAGGCGGGCCAAAAGCAGACCGCCAAAGGGCCCAGATTTGGCCCGAAATGAATTTGAAAAGTGAAAAAAATTACTCTGAACATGTCAACAGTTCAGGTTCCACATCCAGACCAAAGTAAAGGAGAGGAATAACATAATAACAGATGAAGAAATAATGGGTTTTATTTTATCACCTTATCATAACTTTTAACTGTGATTATTAAACTATGTATATGTATATACACTAGGGATGGGAAGACTATCCGATACGCCGACACGCATGTGCACGATCCCAGTACACCAGTAGAGAAGCTGCAAGTGAATGAAAAGTTTGGAATGATATCGAGATACATGGGTTATTGAATGTTTGTATCGATAAAATTCAATCCGTTCAATACAATATATTTTCACTGTCATTTAAAAGTGTTACTATTTATTTGGGTGAACTTTTTCTTTCCTTCAGACCCATGCCGTGGATTCGCAGATGTGTACACTGTACACTGACAGTCTGAGCTCCGTGGATGAATACTGTAACGTCTGTATGTGAATGTGACAGACACAGAAGGAGGTGAACACATGTGGTTTATGAACGTGTACTTTTACTAGATCAGCTGTATTGAATACTGCAGTACATACCACAGATACTTCCTTTAACAGTGTCATACAGATCCAGCGGTACATCCCAGAATACCTTGCTCAAGTGTCTCTTAAAGTGACAGAACCTTTTTCTGTTTTACCTTCATGACAAGCACATTTCATTACAAATTGATTTGATGAGGGAGCAAGAAGTTGAGTGTTAGAAACAAACAGAGACACGACTTTGGAAACAAAGTCCGAACTTTTTCACCTGACTGAATGGGAAGCACGTGTTCTGAAACTGAACTAAAGACACTTTGTAAAAAGTCATGGTCTTGTATTGCATCACAAGGTGCCACACATGTATCTATAACATATCAGATCAGAGATGCTGTATCGAGATGCGTATCGTATCGGCCTTACAGCTAAGATTCCCAACCCTAATACACACACACGTGTGTGTATATATATATATATATATATATATATATATAAAATCTGCCCAAAGGATCAATAAAGTTCAATCTAATCTAATCTGATCTAATCTAATCTAATCTAATGTGGTCTAATCTAATCTAATCTAATCTGGTCTAATCTTGTCTAATCTAATCCGATCTAGTCTAGTTTAATCTAATCTAATCTGATCTAATCTAGTCTAGTCTAATATGATGTGGTCTAGTCAAATCTAGTCTTGTTTTGTGTCATCTAATCTAATCTAATCTAAATAATGAGAATTTATATTTACATCTTGGTTTCATGTGGAATAAAGTAAAATTACATAACGATTGATTATTATTATATTATTATTATCATACATTGTAAATATTCCCATTTACAAAATATCCTTTCACAATAAAATGTCAATAACTTGAACAAACGTGAACAACCTGAACTGTCTTCATATAAATCAGTGTAATTGGACCAATATTCTGTCTGTTATTAAATGATTGTTGTGCATGTGATTCACATTTCCATAATGTAATTGTGCTTTTTCCACATTAAAACAAAGAGACATAAAAGTGGATTGTGTTGTTCTTCTACTGGTCTGACCCATTTGGGCTGAATGTGGAAGCTGAACTCAGATGTTCTCCGACACCGTGATTGTCCTCACCTCGTTCTTTTCTAAGCTGTAATCCTCCATCATTTTATCCCCCTGTTCCTGGAAGGTGATGATGATGAGAGCCACAAAGATATTTACGAAGAAGAAGGGGAAGACAACGAAGTACACCACGTAAAAGATGGACATTTCCATCCTGTAACCTGGGCTCGGGCCCTGATTCTCATAGGTGGAGTCCACTGAGTGCTTTAACACCCTGAGAAAAAAGGAAAAACAAAACAACAGGAAAACACTCAGAAACTATACAGGATTCACAGACACTTTGGTCATATAAGGAAGTAAGGTCTGTTTTTTTTTTTTTCAGTAACATGTCGTTATCCTCACATCATAATGACCTAACTTATCCTCAAATGGACCACAGTCTGTGGACCCGTCGAATCCAGGTGTTTCTGTTCTAACAGGGGTCTGGGATCCAAAACAATAAGGACTAATGTCAGAACAGAGTTTTATATTATGGGATAGATATCAGTGCATTGGTTAGTTTGAATTAAATTCTTATCTTTGTTTCCAAAATGACTCAAAGATGGTTTGGACTGAATTTATATCAACATTTATTATTATTATTTTATCCCTGACTCTGATTTTAAATGTTCTACCTCCAAATTTCTAGAATGTTTTTTGTGGTGTTTCATGATCACCCAAAAACCTCCTGAAAAATCACCAAAAAAACCTCTCCAAAACACCTAAAAATTATCTAAAACCTCAAAAAAACAAACAAACAAAAAAACCCCACAGAAAAACCCCAAATCACCTAAAAAACACACACAACAAAAAAAACCCAAATCACCTAAAAACCTCCTAAAAACAACAAAAACACCTAAAAACCTCTTTAAAAAAACACAAACTCCAAATCACCAAAAAATTACTCAAAAACCTCCTAACCCCCCCCCCCAAAAAAAACAACTAAAAATCACCTCAAAACCACTCAAATTTTCATTTTTTATCCCTGACTCTGATTTTCAATGTTCTCCCTCTAAATGTCTCTAATATTTTTCCTGCTCTGACTGTAAATAATATTTTCCATCTACTTTCATCACATCTGACTGAGGAAGAAAAATCTACCATTGAACTACAGTGAAATATTGATATTTCTAAACTACATGGACATAAATATTGGGACCCATCATGTCTCCAGCTGAACTTAGAAACATCAATATTAATAATCAAAAGGATATTTTTCCTATAATATAAAACTCTACTCTGACATTAGTCCTTATTGTTTTGGATCCCAGAGCCCTGTTAGAACAGAAACACCTGGACTCAATGGGTCCACAGACTGTGATTTAGATAGTGGATGTGTTTGACAGTTATAATATGAGGATAATGATATGAAACACTAGTATTTGAAAGGCCTGCTCCAGTGTCCACCAGTGTGTTCATGGTAAATGTAGTTGCGTCACTCACTGCGGCCACCCCTCTCCAGTGGAGACCGTGAAGAGGGTGAGCAGGGCCCAAGCCACGTTGTCGTAGTGGAAATCGTACTTCTTCCACTCCCGCTTCTGAGCTTTAACCTCATCCCTATCGTACACCAAGTACTCGCCCCTGTAGGAACAAAAACACACAGGTGTTAAAGTACAGGAGAACAGAGCATGTGCAGAAACACACAGGTGTTAAAGTACAGGAGAACAGAGCATGTGCAGAAACACACAGGTGTTAAAGTACAGGAGAACAGAGCATGTGCAGAAACATGACCATAAATACAAGGCATCGGAGAATTTCACCTTCAGGACATTTATACGTTTATAAACTCAGGGGTGTAAGTAAATATCAGTATCACAATATATCACGATATTTCCTTTCACAATACTGTATTGATGTTAAAACGTACTGTATCGATATTTTTAGATATTTATTCAAATGCAGACAAGTTCTTTTATTTCTATATTCACATGGGTATTTTACTCTTTTATTTCTATATTCACATGGGTATTTTACTCTTTTATTTCTATATTCACGTGGGTATTTTACTCTTTTATTTCTATATTCACGTGGGTATTTTACTCTTTTATTTCTATATTCACGTGGGTATTTTACTCTTTTATTTCTATATTCACATGGGTATTTTAATCTTATTTCTATATTCACATGGGTATTTTACTCTTTTATTTCTATATTCACATGGGTATTTTACTCTTTTATTTCTATATTCACATGGGTATTTTAATCTTATTTCTATATTCACATGGGTATTTTACTCTTTTATTTCTATATTCTCATGGGTATTTTACTCTTTTATTTCTATATTCACGTGGGTATTTTACTCTTTTATTTCTATATTCACGTGGGTATTTTATTCTTTTATTACTATATTCACATGGGTATTTTAATCTTATTTCTATATTCACATGTTTATTTTACTATTTTATTTCTATATTCACATGGGTATTTAGTTCTGTTGTTTGTTTACTACAAAAGTACTATTGTGATACTGCAGGTCATAAGTGTAGCTTTTTTAAAATTAATAACACTGTTTTGTTAAATAATGGATAATTCAAGCATCCTAAAAGCACTTTTTACTTTCTGAAAGAGACAAAGGTTTGTTAGGTTTTTTTTTTTTTTTTTATTGGGAATGGTCAAAAATAATGTTCTGATGTTGGATGATTCAGGGACTGAACACTATGTATTCTTTTCGCAATAGAATATGAACATTTAAGCAGGATCTTAAACTGTAATGTCTGGAAAACATTATTATTTATTTGTGTGTTTTTTTGTACCGGTAAAGCCGCATGTTAAAACTTTATTTATCCCAATGCTGCACTATAAGTTTTTCCAGGAAATAATCTTCTAAAAAAAGACACAAAACAAAAAAATATCACCTTGTTAACAGTGTCATGATATATCGCGATATATCGTATTGTGATCCTAGTATTGTGATTTGTATTGTATTGCTAGATTCTTGCCGATACACACCCCTGTATATACTGACAGATTAGGATTAGAGACTACCTCCAGCTCTGGACATGTTTATAGTCTGTACATATTGACAACATACACTCACTGTAAATAAAGAAACATATATTTTAATAAACTGGACCTCCGTACACTTCTACCCATTTATTTATATTTATTTTATACTGTACTTAAACCCATTGTCATGTTTGTTTCTAGTCCAACGTTTTTTTATATTTGGTCTGTGTTTAATTTAAATGTGTTCGTGTTTATGTTGAAATTGTACGACGTGAAAAACCGAAGCAGAATTCCTTGTATGTGTTCACACACTTGGACAAATAAAGCTGATTCTGAGTCTGTTTTGGAAATGCAATTGAATTTTTAATGACAAAAACTACCGCCAAACCCCTCAAGGTGGCAGCATCTGCACAATAAATGCTGAGTCTACGAGGAACCAACAGATGGAGTGAGTACATGATGTCCATGAACAGACACAACAGAGAATTACATGTAGGTAAAGACACAAATATAGAAATAAATGTATAAATATGTTTTTTTGGTCTGTATTTATACCAGGGCTCTCAAATTCATGTTCTTTCAGGTTCCACATTCAGCCTGATTTGATCTGCAGTGGACCGTACTGTTAAAATAATAACAGAATAACCTATAAATAATGACAACTGCAAAATTTTGTCTTTGTTTTAGTGCAAAAAACCCCCATTAAATTATGAAAATACTTATTTTTATAAACTATCCAAACAAAAAGATGTAAATAAACTGAAAAAAAAAAGAAATTTCTAAAGAAAAAAAAAGTGCAATTTAACAATATTCTGTCTCAACTTCTCATTAGTCCATGTGCATTCTGGATCAGATCTACAAAGACACTAAACACTGAGGAACAGGAAGAAAAGAGTTCAAATTGGGCTGAATTTTCTTTAGACATTTCAGGTTGTTCATATTTGTTCAGGTTATTCACATTTTATTGTTACAGGACAGTTTGGAAATGTAAATATTTTCATAATTTGATGTTATTTTTTGAGACAAAAATTTGAAGTTGTCATTATTTATCGGCATAATGTCTGATTTTTTTTTCACATCAAACCGAGAAGAAAATCTGCAGTCATTCTTTTTTGTCAGTTATTCTGCTGTTATTATTTGACTGTAGATCATATTGGTCTATATGTGGAACCTGAATTAAAATGAGTTCCACAGCCTTGACTGTGGAATTTTTACGCTTTGTAAATTCATCCCAGGGGCCGGATTGGAACCTTATGTGGGGATGCATTTGGCCCCCAGGACGCATGTTTGACACCCCTGGTTTATACATTCATGTGCTGTGACAGGGATTACTGTCAAACTAAATGTCACTGTAAAAATCATGTGAAATGACAATACAGAATCTATCTACTGTCTGTTTATTTATTTCAAATATAACATTAAAACCAAACAACAAAAAGATTTATATAAACTTTCAAAAAGGAGCGGAGTGAAGTTTGACCTAGAACCTCCTGCCCCCTTACACCATCCTTCTACTGACCCTAAATACCTACAGTATCTCAGATCCGGGCTCAGTATATCTGTTGGTAATTGGATTTTCTTTTCAGAAACAAAAGAAAAACTAGTGGGTAATTGATTAATTGGTTAATTGAACACATGAGTCTAAATATGATTTGCGAGATGTTTGTAAATTTGTTGTACAAAAAGCTAGAAAAGAGATTAAAAAAGGATGATGTATATGTGTTGTTGGAGTTAAACTATGGAATGAGTCCAGCATGGATTTAAGAATGTGGAGCTCATTTTTGATATTTAAAAAATGGTATGTAGGGTAATTTTCGAAGGATACAATTGTTAAGATCTTATAAGTAATAAGTAAATAATTAATTTTTGACTCTACATTAAATTACCATTAATTTGACTGGTCATGTTTTCTATTTTTCTGGTTTAGTTTCACTGTTTTATGTTTTTGCTTGTTTGGTTGGTTGCATGCATTGTTGTTTTTGTTTTTTTCTTTTTCCTATATTGAATGCTGGGTAGCTGAATTTGTTCTTTAGGACAGGTATTAATAGAAGCATTCTGCTTCTGCCTGGGCCTTTTCAGTCACTAACCTGTTGGTAATGTTTGGAGTGTTGACACTGGTTGGATTATGTGAGGACTGAATAAATAATTTCATCATCATCATCATTTTTGACATTCCACCGCTGTTCATTCGTAGCAGGAGTATCACTTCATCAGAGTTTATTTTGACTACTTTTAAATAGTTTGTTCATGTCAACCTTAACATCAGTTTGTGACTGACCTCCAGTTTTTTGCCTGTGGAAATATGAGGAAGTACAAAGGAAAAATTACTGAGCATTTTTTCCAGAGTCAAGTATTTTCCTCAAAAAGAGTAAATTTTTTAATTAATTTTATTATTATTTTATTAAGTTTTTATTAATATCTGGCATTAATATCTGGTAGGATAAGTTGTAAATGGGTATTATCATATTAGTGTATATAAGTAAAAGGATGTGTGATATTGTTACACTGTTTTTATTATTATTATTATTACTATTATTATTATTATTATTATTATTACCTCCGCCAAGGAGGTTATGTTTTTGTCGGCGTTGGTTTGTCTGTCTGTCCGTGTACAAGATAACTCAAAAAGTTATGGATGGATTTGGATGAAATTTTCAGGAAAAGTTGATACTGGCACAAGGAACAAATAATTAAATTTTGGTGGTGATCGGGGGGGGGTGTGATCTGCCTTGGCAGAGGTCTGCGCTCTCTGAGTGCTTTTCTAGTTATTATTATTATATTGATATTCATGCAAAATAATAATTGCTATATAGTGATCATAAGGAATAGAAATTGGGGTAAGGGTATATAGGTTTTTACTTCTTCCTACTCCTTTTCGAGCTTGTATAATTTCATTTCCTTTATATTAATATTATTATTTTTAAAATGTATGTACTATTACTAACATTATTTATTATTTATTTTGTTGTTTGTTGGCTTATCAATCATTCATGTACCAGTACTTATATTCTGTTGGTTGATTTTTGTTTTGATTTCACTGTCGACATGTTCGAAATAAAGATTTCATTAATTCATTCATTCAAATTTGATTCTATAGTGAATTTGGAGAACTCTACCCAAAGAGGAACTTTTAGTCTTTTTAGAGAGGGACCAAATGTTATCTGAGTAGAGGGACATTTTCTTCAGTTGGAGTAAATTGTACTCCTGTGGAGGACCGTGTATGTAATGTGGGGTTACTGAGTGTTTTCCAACTCACCTGCAGTCGCGCTCAAACTCTTTGGATTCGTCCGTGCAATAGAAGAAGCGTCCCTTGAAAAGTTGCACAGCCACCACGGCAAAGATGAACATGAAGAGCATGTAGACGATCAAGATGTTCAGCACGTTCTTCAGAGAGTTGACCACACAGTCAAAGACAGCCTGTGAGGAGGAAGAGGAGGAGGAGGAAGATGAGGAGGAGGAGGAGGAGGAGGAGGAAGAGGAGAAGGGAGATGAGGAGGAAGAGGAAGAGGAGGAGGAAGAGGAGGAGGAAGAGGAAGAGGAAGAGGAAGAGGAAGAGGAAGAGGAAGAGGAAGAGGAGGAGGAGGAGGAGGAAGAGGAGGAGGAAGAGGAAGAGGAAGAGGAAGAGGAGGAGGAGGAAGATGAGGAGGAGGAAGAGGAGAAGGAAGATGAGGAGGAAGAGGAAGAGGAGGAGGAAGAGGAAGAGGAAGATGAGGAGGAGGAGGAGGAGAAGGAAGAGGAAGAGGAGGAAGAAGAGGAGGAAGAAGAGGAAGAGGAGGAGGAAGAGGAGGAGGAAGAGGAGGAGCTCAGCAGTGTTTCCCGCAGATTCTCTCTTTGACCTTTAACCCTTGACTCGTCCTACAGACTAGTGTCATGGTAACAGACCGGTGTCATGGTAACACACCAGTGTCATGGTAACAGACCAGTGTCATGGTAACAGACCGGTGTCATGGTAACACACCAGTGTCATGGTAACACACCAGTGTCATGGTAACAGACCTTCAGCTTTGGGAGGCGTTTGATGGTCTTCAGAGGACGCAGAACCCTCAGGACTCGAAGGGACTTGATTGTACTGATGTCTTTTCCTTTGCTGCTCCCCCTACAGGTTTGACCAGGGAACAACAACCGCAGAGTCAGGACACATTTAAGAAGGCAGAGCCAACGAGTGGATGGAAGGATCCCAAAGGGCTCTTACCGCACCCTTTGGATCCGACCATGAACCATAAAAGAACCAGGTGACCCGTTTGAAAAGTCCCTCAAAAACAGTATTTACCTGAACAACAACATCTACAGTGATCGCATTAGTACAAAAAACACACGATGCAGGACAGTTCTAGTGTCGTCTTCTGCAGAAAAAGAAACTTTTTAAGTGCACGTCAGACATGAAACCAGTGGGAGGGTAAGCGATCAGCTGACTGACCGTTTGGTTTCATGGACATGGAGAAGCCACATCATGGTCTGTAATAGTCTGTAAGTACATGAAGTCATTCCATATCCACAGGCAGCTCAACGGCAGAGTGCCCAGCCAAACCTCTTTCTTTCTTTTTCAATGAGACGCTGTTCGGTTCTTCTGAACAAATGGACGTTTTAGATGTAGGAAAAAACAGAAAAACGGGACAACTGTAAAGTAGAACACGGGTAGGATTATGTCGGTATAATCCTCGACTCCGAGTCACTAAAATGAACTGATCGGATACGTTTCACATAGCTTCCGTCATTTCCGAAAACCCAGAGTTCGGTAAAGTTTGCTGTTTTATTTTCGACTTTATTCAGCGACTGTGGCCGGAATTGAGGAAAAACCGGGAGGGGAAAAAACAGAGGCTATGTGAAAATATGTGGACATGTGATGTCGAGTTGTGCAACAGACATCACATGTCGGAGCCTTAGGGATGTAACGATATGAAAATTTCATATCGCGGTTATTGTGACCGAAATTATCACGGTTATCATGATTATCGCAGTATTGTTGAAATTGTGCTCAGAATGTTCAAAAAGTACTGATACACGCACACTGAAATAATTTAACCAAGTTGTATTTTGAAAAAAATGTTTTCTTTTAGTCATGGTTTTTATTTATTTCAGTTAACGAAAATGTTTTTTCAATTCTAGTTTTCATCTTTTCGTTAGTTTTCGTTAACGATAATAACCTTGTTTATAGGTTATTATGGTAGTATGATAGACTGGTTCTGATCCACTTTAGACTGAAATGACCTAAAAGGATTTTAACATCCTTGATCCTTCAATGTAATTTTTGCATTTCACAATTTCATCCCAGGGGGCCGGATTGGACCCTTCGGTGGGCCGGATTTGGCCCCCAAGCCGCATGTTTGACACCCCTGCTATAAACCAATATCAATGAGGGGAAAAAATCGGGGGGTGTTGATGGAGTAAATAGCTGAGTTGATGTTTACTGTAAGTGGATGGGCCATTTTGAAAAAAGCGAAGGCAGGAGGCGCCTGGACGCCCGCCAACGCCCCAGCAGGAAAACAGGTCGTCCATCAAGGCCTGCTCTTTAACTATGAACTCAGTTCCCCGTGAGCAGAAAAAAAAACCTAAGACAATTCAATTGGAGGCTGATTGATTGAGCCGGAGCCTTGGCAGGTCTGCGTGGACGTCAGCGGGGGGGGCTTTGGAAGTGTGTGCGCGGCTCCATAATCAATAGGTCCTCCTCCTCTGAAGTTGAGTAGGACTGAGGCGTCTCTATCAGAGTATTAGAGTAAAGCCTGCTAAGGCCATAGGTGTTGGAACTGAACACACACACACACACACACACACACAAGCATAATGTCTATGTATGTACAATGTGTTGGTTCAGCGTTCTGTCACCTCTGGGATGCACGCTCCCTCCGTAAAGACATAATTAAAGTGGCAGCTCATTGACGAACGTCTTTAACAGTCGACACGTGGAACTGGACGGACCCTCTTCCTCCTCTTATTTTTCTAGCATTTTTCTCATTTTCTTCTCACTTTAGAAGAATTTGTTCATGTTATTTGAAGGTTTTTTGGTTAATTTTTCCTAATTTTTCAAGTATTTTTCAAATTTTTTTTCAAATTTTATGTTTTGTACATTTTATCCTGTGAATAATTGAGATTAAACTGTATTTTACACCAATTATTGACATGTATTGATAGGGTTAGTGGATCAACAGGTATTAAACAGTTTAGATCAGTAGATGGTTTAGGTTAAAGGTGGACGTTTGGGTCTTTAAGGATTAAATAAATACATAAATGTGCATGCATATTTTAATTTTCTTCCGTGTGTTTTTTTATTCATTTTTTCCTTATTTTTCTAGCATTTTTCTCATTTTCTTTTCACTTCAGAAGAATTTGTTTATGTTTATGCCACATTTGAAGGTGTTTTGGTTCATTTTTTCCTAATTTTTCAAGTATTTTGTGAATTTTTTTCAAATTTTACCAGTTTTGTACATTTTATCCTATGAATAATTGAGTTAAAACTGTATTTTACACCAATTATTGACATGTATTGATAAGATTAGTGGATCAGCAGGTATTAAACAGTTTAGATCAGTAGATGGTTTTGGTTTTTGAGGGTTAACAGTATAAATACAGGGTTCTGAATGTTATGAAATGATGAACTCTAAGTATTTTGCTCATTCTTCTCACTTTACAAGTATTTGTGCACTTTTACACCATATTTCAAGTTTTTTTTTTTCTTCTTATTTTTCTAGTATTTTTCACATTTTCTTCTCACTTTAGAAGAATTTGTTCATTTTTATGCCACATTTGAAGGTTTTTTGGTTCATTTTTTCCAAATTTTTCAAATATTTAGCAAATTTTTTTCTAATTTTACAAGTTTTGTACATTTTATACTGTGAAAATTTGAGCTAAAACTGTATTTTACACCAATTATTGACATGTATTGATAGGATTAGTGGATCAACAGGTATTAAACAGTTTAGATCTGTGGATGGTTTTGGTAAAAGGTGGATGTTTGGGTCTTTAACATAAATGTGCATGTACATTTTATTTTTGTTCCTTATGCTTTTTTATTCATGTTTTTCCTTTTTTTTTTTTTTTTTTTTAAGCATTTTTCTCATTTTCTTTTCACTTTAGAGGAATTTGTTCATGTTTATGCCACAATTTAAGGTTTTTAGGTTAATTTTATCCTAATTTTCCAAGTATTTTGCACATTTTTTCCTAATTTTACAAGTTTTGCACATTTTATCCTATGAATAATTCAGATTAAACTGTATTTTAAACCAATTATTGACATGTATTGATAAGATTAGTGGATGAACAGGTATTAAACAATTTCAGTCGATGGTTTGGGTTAAAGGTGGACGTTTGAGTCTTTAAGGGTTAAAATCAGAAAAAAAAAAAAAAAATTCTAAAAATTTCATCTTTTCAGGAGACATGACACTACTTCTGTGGTCAGATGGATCTAAAAACTATGTCAGATTAAAAGAAGTGAGTGGAAAAACAATTTGTGGGATCTTTAAAAGTGTTTCTGCAGATGTTTTCTTGTCACCGTTTGTAATCCAGTGTTTGCCGTGTGCAGGATGAAGGATGGAACTAAAAACTTTTGGAGCCTAGAGGGTTTAACGTCTGGTGCATTTTCACTCTCTACACAAATACTTAAATATAATAAATGTTCTCCCTACTAAAAATAAATAAAGTTAGGTTGATGTTAATGTGATTAAAGTCGTGTCACAAATGAAACCTTGGATTGTTGAAGTCTCGGGGTGAACTCTTGGAGTGCGATGGCAAATACAACGAGGCAACGATACGGCGTGGATGAGTACGAACGAACAAAGAAAGAAAGAGAGAGAAGCTAAATTGATCCGGTGGAGGACGGGGGACGAAGGGGGTGTAGAGCGTTGGACAGGGGAGGGGGGGGGGGGGGACAGAGGAAGAACTTTACCGGGTGCTGCTCCTGTTGAGTTTCATCGAAGGTGGAGACAGCGAGAGTCAGTGACAGCAAAAGAAAGGAAAGGAAGACAGGAAGACAGACAGAAGCGAAGGACAGGAAAAACACATAGAAAGACAAACACACACACATAGAAAGACAGACCGACAAAGACAGACACAAGACAAGAGAAAGGGGGTTTGGTAGAAACAAGAAAAAAATACACCCATATGAGAGACAGACAAAGAAGGAAGGACAGTAAGATGAGCAAACCTGCGTCAAAAACCCAAAAACACAAACACACACACACACACGCACACACACACGCACACACACACACCTCCAACTCACAAAGGGTTAAAGTCAGTATTTAGTAAAGTAATCGAGTACCACAGTAGAGTATGAACAGCATGAAAAACAGATGCCTCAGTGACATAAACGCTCCTCTAAACCAAAGTGGCACACTGTAAAAAAAAATCTAAATCTGACCAAGTGTAGTTTTGTCATTTCTAGTCCAAATATCTGATCACACTTAAAAAAATCAGACCGAATCACCTACAGACGAACTTTACAGTGAGATGTAAGAACTGTTTGATAGACAATAGATCTGGAAAATCTGATTTCAACAAATCTCAACAAGATAAGGTTCTCTTGTTCCACTGGCAGGATTTTTTTTTTTTTGCTTGAATTAAGCAAAAAACAAATCTTGAATCTTGAAGTAAGCAAAAAAAAAAAAAAAAAAATCTTGAATTAAGAAAAAAAAATCTTGGATTAAGGAAAAAAAATTCTTGAATTAAGACAAAAAAAAAATAAAAACTTGAATTAACCAAAAAAATATTGAATTAAGCAAAAAACCCCATTGAATTAAGCCAAAGAAAATCTTGAATTATGCAAAAAAAAAAAAAAAAAAAAATCCTGAATTAAGCACAAAAAAAAAGTTGAATGAAGACAAAGAAAATCTTGAATTAAACAAACAAAAAAATAATCCTGAATTAAGCAAAATAAAATCTTGAACTAAGCAAAACAAAACAAAAAATCGAATTATGTAAAAAAAAAAAACCTTGAATCAAGCAAAAAACTAAATCTTGAATTCAGCAAAAAAAAATCTTGAATTAAGCAAAAGAAAATCTTAAATTAAGCAAAAAAATCTTGAATTAAGCAAAAAAAAAAAAATCTTGAACTAAGCAAAAAAAAAAATCTTGAATTAAGCAAAAAAAAAAAATCTTAAATTAAGCAAAAAAAATAAAAAATAAATAAAAAATCTGTCAAATGGAACAAATGAAAATAATCTTGGTCAGATTTGCTGAAATCAGATTTTCCAGATCTATTGTCAATAAATCAGTTCTTATATTTCACTGAAAAGTTCCTCTTTAGGTGATCATGTCTGATTTTAAGTGCGATCAGATATTTGGACTAGAAATGAGACAAATACACTCGGTCAGATTTAGATTTTTTTCCAGTGCATTTATTTAGTCTGACCTTTGACCTTTAACACGTCTTTAATCCTTTTATTCACTTTCTGAAGTTTGATTCCAGGTTTCATCCAGGACATTCCAGATGTTTCTAAGGGTTTTTGCTACTTCTTGTCGTGGGGTCAAAGGTCAAACTAAATACTGACTTTAACCTTTTTAGTATCTTTTAAGGCTGTGCCACAGATTTCCTGTATTTTCTTGTTGTATCTGAAGAAAAGAGGCTGTGAAATAAATATGCATGTTCATTTCAACGCTGCAAAAACAACTAATCTAAAGCACGCTGAAAACATTTGCACAGTTCTGTATTTTGTAGTCAATGGTAAAAGACGAGTCATTTTTTGGATCCTGTTTGCATTGTTTGACCTTTAACATATAAGATGTTTACTCAGGTCAGTTTGTCCAGAAGGTCTCAGTTTGGGGTAAAAAAGCTGAAATATCACAATGAAAATATGTAAATGTAAAGACTTCACTGTCTCTGCGCCGACATACCCAGACCTGCTATGATTTCCAGCCCTTTTAATACTTTTTTTTTTCTATTTTTTAAGTTTGAGGTGAAATATACTGAGGCAGTGGTCGTTTTGGTCGTTAAACGCAGTCCACTGAGCCGTTTTACCCTTTCATGCACGACAGGTACCCCACTGTAAAAAGTCTATTTCAGGGGGTATTCCACTATTTCAGGGGGTACTCCACTGTAAAAAGTATATTTCAGAGGGTACTCCACTGCAAAAAGTGTTTTTCAGGAGCTACTCCACTGTAAAAAGTCTATTTCAGGGGGTACTCACTATAAAAAGTATATTTCACGGGCACTCCACTATAAAAAGTATATTTCAGGGGGCACTCCACTATTTCAGGGGGTACTTCCCTGTAAAAAGTCTATTTCAGGGGGTAATCCACCGTAAAAGTCTATTTCAGGGGGTACTCCACTACAACAAGTCTATTTCAGGAGGTACCCCACTGTAAAAAGTCTATTTCAGGGGTACTCTGCTGTAAAAAGATGGAGACCCACTGCCCTAAGCAATACAATGAAAAAAATTATCATCTTAAGATTTTGAATTTTGACTGCTGTGATCTCATAAAGTTAAATATCTTCTTAATAAAACCGTATAATAATAATAATAATAATAATAATAATAATAATAATAATAATAATAATAATAATAATAATGATACTACTACTACTAATAATAATACTAATAATAATAATAATGATAGTAATACTACTACTACTACTACTACTAATAATAATAATGATAATTCAAAATGCATTTCAACTTCAGCCTAATTTTGAGAAAAAAAAAGAAAGAAATCTAGATACTTTTTTTTCATAATTCACGCATGAAAGGGTTAAGACAAAGCTATTCTTTTTTTTTTTTTTTTTTTTACTCTTTTTGCCATAAACTGGGACTTTCTTGGCTTGTACAGTTCAATTCTAAATTTCCAAACCTCATGTATCAACTGTGGCACAAACACAAACAGGATCTAAACGGTTATTTGTGACGTTTTGGAGCTCAGCAGACGGTCCATGGACTGAAAAAGGATGATGTCAGTGACCCCAAACATGAGCAGGAAGCCCCCTTTGGAAGCCCATCCTGAATATCTGTTGATGTGTGGGTACTTCCAGATCTGTGGGTACTTCCAGATCTGCTCCTTCCCTTAGGGCTGATCTTCTA
Source organism: Sphaeramia orbicularis (assembly GCF_902148855.1). NCBI lineage: Eukaryota > Metazoa > Chordata > Actinopteri > Kurtiformes > Apogonidae > Sphaeramia > Sphaeramia orbicularis. Next base: position 6,999,096 of record NC_043957.1, read on the forward strand.
CTGTGGGCTGCTGCTGCACTTTTCCGTCTCTACCGACTATTACCTTCACGGTTAGAGGAGGAAACTTGATTTGTGCGTCCATTTACACCCGTTCTTATCTTATCACGTATCACACACCGTAATGATCCATTAGATGAGGCCTACAGCACAAACTGTCCTCATTAGATCTACAATCAGCTGGTGGGAATTTCACGGAGCTGTTTTACATGCACATCTGTATGAGGGAAAGGAGGAGGTAGGGTTTATTTACCACACAACTCAGAACAGATATGGTTAACCTCAGATTAGAACTGTCAAATATGGACAAAAGTATGTGGACACTTTGAATTCAGGTGTTTCTTTTCTAACAGGGGTCTGGGATCCAAAACAATAAGGACTAAAGTCAAAATATAGTTTTATATTATGGGATAAATATTATTACATTGGTTAGTTTGGGTTCAATTATTATATTTGTTTCTAAAATGACTCACAGATGGTTTGGACTGAATTCATGTCAACATTTATTATTATTATTCTATCCATGACTCTGATTTTAAATGTTCTACCTCTAAATTTCTAAATTATTTTTTGTGGTCTTTCATGATCACCTGAAAACCTCCTAAAAAAAAAAAAAATCACCAAAACCCCCCCCTACAAAACACCTAAAAATCATCTAAAAACCTCTTTAAAAACCCCAAAACATCTAAAAATGACCTAAAACCTCCAAAAACAACACAAGAAACCCCAAATCACCTGAAACCTCCAAAAACCCCCACAAAAAACACCTAAAAATCACCTAAAAACCTCTTTTAAAAAACACAAATAAATTCCAAATCACCTAAAAATATCTCAGAAACCTCCTTTTTGTTTTTGTTGTTTTGTTTTTTATCCATGACTCTGATTTTAAATGTTCTTCCTCTAAATGTCTACAATATTTTTCCTGCTCTGTCACGTTCTTGTTAATTTTATTTACTTATAAATATATATAACCAAAAAAAACCCCCCAAAATTTTAATGTTTTTTTCTCCATGACTCTGACTTTAAATGTTCTTCCTCTAAATGTCTCTAATATGTTTCCTGTTCTGACTGTAAATAATAATTTTCTCCCATAACTAACCATCTACTTTCTTACTTTATGTGTATTTTGCTCACTGTGATGCTCTTTCCTTAATTTTTGTTCATTTTAAGACTTTCTTTTGTTGATTTTTTTTTTATTTGTATTGCTCATTTTGATGCTTTTTTGTTCTTTTTGATGCCTGTGTTATGCAGTTTTATTAATTTTGTTGCTTATTTTGTTCATTTTATTTACTTTTTTTCCCCTAACCATCTACTTTCATCATATTTCACTGAGGAAGATAAATATACCATCTCCTAAAAAAAACCGCAACCCCCCCCCCCAAAGGCCCTAAAATCACCTAAAAACCAACCCGATTTTTATTTTTTAAATCCATGACTAAATGTTCTTCCTCTAAATGTCTGTAATATTTTTCCTGCTCTGACTGTAAATAATAATTTCCATCTACTTTCATCATATCTGACTGAGGAAGAAAAATCTACCATTAAACTACAGTGAAATATTGATGTTTACCAACTATATGGACATAAATATTGGGACACATCACGTCTACAGCTGTCAGATGTCCTATTCATCAATCCTACTATATAATGCACGTTTCGGCCCCGCCCCGTGTCCGGTGTCCGTCCCATCGATGTCCGATCGATGTTGCAACACGGGTCACAGGAGGGCGTTTGGGTGCAATGCTGCTGTTGCACCATGGGAGGGCGCTATCGTACAAGGAACCACAGGTACAATGCCGCTAGTATTAATAATCAATATGATATATATCCCATAATATAAAACTCTATTCTGACATTAGTCCTTTTTGTTTTGGACCCCAGACCCCTGTTAGAACAGAAACACCTGGATTCAACGTGTCCACAGACTTTTGTCTATGTAGTGTTAGCCAGTTATGCTATGAGGCTAACGATATACGCACACACTCATCTATAATGAGTAAAGACTGAAGAATGTAAGTCAAGTGTGTGTATTTTCCCAAACACACACACACACACACACACACACACACACATAACAGCAGGAAGAAGAAATACATTCTCAGAGGAACACGACAGCATGCAGTTCAGTCATGACACTGTGTCATTCAGATTTTTTTTTTGTTTGTTTTTGAATGATGAAAAGGTGCCAGAAGCGCATCTACTGTGTCTAAAACCCAAAGCCCTGGTAAATATCCGAAGCCATCGCACTGTGACCATGCTGGAAACCCTGTGTACAATGAATGCTTCAGTCAAATGCATGGCCTGTGTTTAAACACTGGGATGTGGTTCCAGACAGTGGACGTTCCTCTGCAGCTCAGCCCTGCAGCAGATGGTGGATGGAAGGAAGGAAGGAGGCGAAGGAGGAGGAGGAGAGGGGAGAGGAGGAGAGGTGAGGAAAGGCCATTGGACGGAGGCAGATGGAGGAAAAGGAACCCCAGAACGGAACGGAAACAGGTGATGAAGGGTTTTGCCGGGTCGTGCAGAGGAAGGAGAGTTAAATACCTGTGCCTCCAGGAACGTTAACATGGCATGAATCGCATATGAGTATGTGTGTGTGTGTTTTTTTGTGTTGTTTTTGTATATGTGTGTGCTTGGTGGGGGGGGGGGGGTTGGGGGTGGGGGGGCGGTGGGGCCAGGTGATGATCAGTTGCGCCGGGGCGATCCTTCCTGTTGTAAATGGATAAACTGGCCACTTAAAGGGTTAAAGGTGTCTGGGGCGCCCTCACCCACACGAACCGACTTGACCGGGACCTTCAGCTCGGAGGACTGGGGGGTTGAGGGGGTGGGGGTGAAGAGGCGATGGGTGGAGCAGGGGGTGGAGGTGGAAGGGCAGAACGGGGCATGAGGTGGGGTTTGGTGAACATCCTATGGAGGTATTTGACGGGTTTGAGGATCAGGCCTCAAGCAGGTTTAATGTAGAGATGACTCAGGGCACAGGCTGACCAATCAGCAAGCAGAAGGCAGGGGAGTGGGAGGGGCCTTAAGTGGGTCATGTGGGTCATTGAGGGCGGAGAGTAGAAGGGACTGATGATTGGGTCTGAAGTGATGATGTCATATTTGGTGAGTTAAAGCAGTTTGGCTACACTCTAAAAATCATTTTACCTTCAGAATATTGGGGCTTGTAACAATTATGGGCTGGGGTGCCGAAAAGGGGGGGGGGGGGGGGTTGACAATTCTGCGTTCCAGGGAAGTCACAGTAAACTGTTTAAGCGCAAGGAATTGTGGGAGTTACATGTAAATAAACCAACATGGCAGACCATGCTCATTTACTATCATTTCTGTCACTGAAGGTGTTTGTTCTTTACTTATTTGAGGGAAACAGAGGAGAAAAAATGGCGCATAAGGCAAGAGAAGCTGTTCTACCTTTTATGTTGTTTTTTGTATATTTGAATTGGTATTTGGTATTAATTTATTCTTGCACTCAATGGACTGAAAACTAGTAACACTAGAGCAGCTGCTGATTATGCAGAACATTTGCAGATAAATAACGTTAGAGAAATACTTTGTTTTACTAAACAATTTGCATAAATGCCACATCAATGGGGGGCACCATTGTTGTTTGACGGGCTACGTGACATCTGAGTTCGGAACTGGGAGAACATCGATATAATTCGAGTTCACAGGTTTGACTGACATTCCAGTGCATTTTCACTGGTAGAAGGTTGGAAAAACACGAGTTATGGGTGGACTGGAACGCAGCATAAGGTCCACTGTATAATAGAAGCATAGAAGCCAGGAGTCAGACGTTGAAAGCATATTAAGTTTCACTTTCACTTCACACCAGTGTTAGTTATGTCGGTAACTGCTGCCCCTACCCCCACCCCCTGCTCCAACAAATCGACAAGATACTTAATTTTATGAAGGGCCCACAACGCTTAGCTTTCGTGGAGCCCACAATTGCTAGTGGTGCCCCAGATTATGGGTGATGTAAAAACACCACATATGTGATAATCAGACAAAATCTGACAAATTATGTAATAAGACCAAACATTTTGCAATGATCCACAACTGTATTGAACACAATGTGTCAAAAATTACAAATGAAAGAGTTACAGTTAATAATATTGTATGAGATACATAATGTATAATAATACATTATGAAAGGCTAACGTTATGAAAGGCTAATATTATGAAAGGCTAACAATATGAAAGGCAAAAGTTATAAAAGGCTAACATTATAAAGGCTAATGTTATTTAGGCAAAACTTATGAAAGGCTAACAATCTGAAAGGCTAACAGTATGAACGGCTACCGGTATGAAAGGCAAATGTTAAGAAAGGCTAACATTATAAAACGCTAACGTAATTTAGGCTAACGTTATGAACGCTAGTGATTTTAAAGACTAATGTTATGAAAGGCTAACATTATAAAAGGCTAACATTATGAAAGGCTAATATTGTCCTATGTCCAATGCTTTGTAACATTCGTCTCCATCTGGTTTGAATGTTTAACCCTCTGTCCTGCTTTAAAGACCAGTTTCACAGAAGAACCCAAATGCTAAATCGAAATGTTTCTAATAACCATCGCAATACATGATAGTTTATTACAAAATGTGTGGAGAAATGTACTACATATTGTGTTCAGGCTATTTATTAGGACAAAATGGAGCAGATTAAAGCAAAATGTGGGTCTGATTCCATATGAAGTGGAGTTTTTTCTTTTCTTTTTTTATGTTTTGTCGAGTTCTTGTGAATCACTAAGAGGAGGGTAGTCTGGTGTCTGCTCAGGTCGGAGCATCAAAAAGGAATTAGAAGGAGCCTTGGTTTTTTTAGAGTGTATTTCAGAGGTGGGTGAGAAGTTACCACATGGAAGGTATCAGGGTTAGATATTTGCTAAAGATCATGAGCGATATCTCCAATGAAGTTAAAATGAAACACAGAGAAAGACCTGCTGATACAGCGCCAGATGGAACAATGTCAAACAGAAACAGAGGATATGGAAAAGAAACCGACAGAAGCCAATAAAAGACAGAGACGGACAGAGAAGAGAGGAAGCAAAATGTATAGAGATAAAGACGAAAAGAGGGAAAATTCAATTAAAGACGAGGGATAGAGCGAAAACAGGTGAGAAAAACTGAGATGGACCAACATTGCTTGGCGTATCGGACGCATAAAAGCAGTGACCAGGCTCTTTCTGTGTTGGGGGTGGGGGGGTTAGACGGTGGAAATGAGGATGAGGTGGGTGGGAAGGGGAGGAACTTACGTGAAGGCGAAGGCCACCAGAGCACCACTAACCACTATAAAGTCCAGAATGTTCCATAAGTCGCGGAAGTAGGAGCCCTGGTGGAGGAACAAGCCCAGCACGACCATCTGGAAAAAACACACGAAACACACATGAATTAAAACAGACGAACACGAAGGAAAAGTCATATAAAACTGAGCCAAATGTACGAGTACAGACACACACATACAGCAGGGCTCTCAAACTCCTGTTCTTTCAGGATCCACATTCAGCCTGATTTGATCTGCAGTGGGCCGAACCAGTAAAATAATAACAGAATAACCTGTAAATAATGACAACTCCAAATTTTGGTCTCTGTTTTAGTGCAAAAAACCCCCCATTAAATTATGAAAATACTTTTATAAATTATCCAAACAAAAAACATATGAACAACCTGAAAAAACTGAAATTTCTTAAGAAAAATCAGTGCAATTTTAACAATATTCTGCCTCAACTTATCATTTGTCCATGTGCATTATGGATCAGACCTACAAAGACACTAAACACTGAGGAACAGGCAGAAAAGAGTTCAGACTGGACTGAATTTTCTTTAGACATTTCAGGTTGTTCATATTTGTTCAGGTTATTCACATTTTATTGTTCCAGGATACTTTGTAAATGTTAATATTTCCATAATTTAATGTTATATTTTGCACTAAAACAAAGACAAAAATTTGAAGTTGTCATTATTTATAGTCATAATGTAATATTTTTTTCACATCAAACTGAGAAGAAAATCTGGAGTCATTCTTTTTTGTCGGTTCTTCTGCTGTTATTATTTGACTGTAGATCATATTGGTCTGTATGTGGAACCACAACTAAAATGAGTTTCACAGCCTTGACTGTGGAATTTTTGCATTTTGTACATTCATCCCAGGGGCCGGATTGGAACCTTTGGTGGGACACATTTGGCCCCCGGGATGCATGTTTGAGAGCCCTGACCTACAGATAGAGAGGTGATCAAACTCCAGAGATCCTTTACTTTCAAGTACAAGTGCAGATTTTAGTTTGAAAATGAAAAAGTATGGATTTAACTTCAATCTCTGAAATGGAAATAGAATGAAATTAACTAGAAAAGCACAGACACCCCCCCCCCCCCGATCACCACCACAATATATATGCATGCATGCATATATCAACATTTCCTGAACATTTCATCAAAATCCGTCCATGACTTTTTGAGTTATCTTGCTAACAGACAAACAAACTCTGATGAAAACATAACCTCGGAGGTAAAAATGGAGGTACAAATATTTCTACATTTCGACTGTTTTTTCTACCAAACCAACCTCATATCATCCATGTGTTAGTGTTATATATTACCTAGAAAAGCACTCAGAGAGCACAGACCTCCACCAGTTTATTAGTGGTTTTTGTATTTTGAGATCCTGGTTGGGGTGGTATGAGGGTCGCCATTGGTTCTGGGGAGGTGGTTATACTTTGTGTGTCACAACAACTTATATCATAAAATGTGAATTTCTTTCTTTTTTTTTTGTATTGTACTTTCGGAGATTCATTCATTCATTTTCTGAACCTGCTTTATCCTCACTAGGGTCACGGGGGTCACTTGGAGCGTATTCCAGCTACTTACGGGCGAAGGCGGGGTACACTCTGGACATTTTGCCAGTTCATCGCAGGGCTTTTGGAGAATGAAAATAAATACAAAATTGATAAAAAAAAAAAAAAAAATTCCAAATCCGTCCATAACTTTTTGAATTATCTTGTTAACAGACAAAAAAAACCCAAAAACATAAAGAATCCAGGGAATTGAGCTACTGGGAAGAACCGGTTCTCGATCCCCATCCCTATCCACAACAAATATCAAGTCATTCTAACTGACGGTTTTGAAGAAGAAGAGTCTTGAAAAACTGTTTACGGACAGACTGATACCTGATACCAATAATCCATCGGACCTTTGGAGCCGTTGGACTAAAAAAATGAGTTCAGATACACAACGGTACAGACAGAACTGGACAAACATGCAAGAACGAAGATGAAACACTCACAAACACGTCAATAAAGTCTTACCTTGATCAACATTTCAAAGGTGAACACGCCTGTGAAAACATAGTCGAAATAACGCAGAACCTGCCGAGTAAAACAACACAAAAACATGAGACATAAAAGTTGGAATAAAGACAGAAGCGTTAATTGACTGGATTTTCCTCAATGATCGGCCAAATCAAACCAAATACAGCCCATAAATACAGGGAGCATAGAACAAACACATAATGATCATATGGTGGTAAATGTCAGAATCATGAGCTCGTCTACTGTTTTAATGTAACACATTGTCGCTGTCGGCGGAAACCTCGTAAGTCCATTTTTGGTCTTTTTTTTTTTTTTGTCATAAAACAATGTTGTAAAAGTATGTTGACTCAGGTGTACAAGTGGCATTAAACAATAAATTTTTCTTTGTAAACTGTGCAAATGGGAGAAAAATACAACTTTTATGATAATGATTATATATATATATATATATATATATACACATTATATGTATTTATTATGCATTATATTATTCATACTGTAGCCTCTAGAATAGAACAGAACAGAACAGAACTGCCTTTATTCCCATTGTGTGTTCTATGAAATTAGTCGTGCTACTCCAGTCAGTGCAAACAATATGAATAAAGAACACAGACATCAGAAAATAAGAATAAAGCAAATATAAAAATACAAAAAAATAAAGTAGAATAAAACATAAAATATGAATAGACCCAATATTTACAAAATTAATAGTATTAACAGTATGTATCTATGAACGTCTATAAAAAATAGGGCATTTGTATTAATAAATATATGAATATTGATAAATAAATACATAAATATTGCATTGCTATTGTAAGAACAGGTTATTGCACGACTTATCGCACATAATTGCCATGTTACTGTTATTGCACATTATTGAAGTGATTGGATGAGGATGAACACCACATTTTTAAAAATTATTATTATTATTATCATTATTATTATTATTATTATTATTATTATTATTATTATTATTATTATTATCTTTATGGGTCATATTATTCTCATATCACTTTTCAAAAAAAATCAATCCACCCGGTAACAGACGGTATCAGCTCACATTGTTTCGGGGTGACTCCGGCCAGACGGGGTCTTCTGCAGCCAGAGCGATGCTGCTCATAGCGATGACCGACAGGATGCTGAACTCAAAATACTTCAGCGTCAGGATGTAGTGGCAGCATTTCCGAAACCTGGTGCAAACACAGACTCCCGTTGATGTTTCAGAACACACTCCTGACATTAGAAAATGGTGTAGATGAGCGTATACGTACGGGTTGGTGGTGGACATGATGAAGCAGGAGCTGTAGGGGGGCATGGGCTTGGGTCCGTCTTCATCTCCACCCTCATCCTCCTCCTCTTTTTTCTCCTCGCTCTTCTTCTGGTCCGTGTTCGCGTTCTTGTTCACTGAGACAGACGGACAGAAGAGGAAGAGAAACCAGACGGACAAAGAAAAAGGTCAGTTTTAACAGAACCAGACGGTTAACACACCTGCCAGAATCAAATCAAATCAAATTTTATTTATATAGCGCCAAATCATAACAAAAGTTATCTCATGACCCTTTACATATAGAGTTGGTCCAAACCAGACTCTAAGCCAATTTACAGAAACCTAACAGAATCCTCCAGGAGCAAATACTTGAATGGTTTCACACATAGAATTGAACATATTAGAGCAGGGACGTCCAGCTCATTCTAGTTCAGGGGGCCACATTCAGACCAGTATGACCTCAAACAGCAGCAGCAGGGCCGCATTAACAGCATTATGGGCCCCGGGGCAAAGCACTGCACTGTTTTCAGAAGAAAGTTCCGTTTTTACAGGTTAGTCACAAATATTTTGTTTCGACAGTTTATAAATGGAAAGATTTTCAAAACTGAATGTTAGTTTTTCACCATAAAACAGCGAAAAATTTGGCGTTGTCATTATTTATAGGTTATTCTGTTATTATTTTACTGTATTTATTATTATGTATTATATTATTCGTACTGTAACCTCTTGTATCTCAAACTAATCTAATGTTTTTTAATTTGCTTTTCTCTTTTTCTTTAAAAAATTGACCCTGTTATTATAGAATAGAATAGAATAGAATAGAATAGAATAGAATAGAATAGAATAGAATAGAACAGAATAGACTTCATTGTTCTATGAAATTAGGAGTGCTATTGTAGGCAGTACAAGCAATATAAATAAATAATAATTAAAAAAAAACAGTATGTAAAAAAAGACGAATATAAATAAATACAAATTTACAAATACAAAATTTAAAAAGAAAACTAAAAAGTAAAATAATTTTTTGTTTAAATGTAAATATTTTCATAATCAATATTATTTTTTCACACTAAAATGGCAAAAAAATTGGGTGTTATCATTATTTACAAGTTATTCTGTTCTTAAATTACTGTATTTATTATGTGTTATATTATTCATACTGTAACCTCTTGTATCTCAATCTAATCTAGTGTTTATTAACTTGCTTTCCCCTTTGTATCTTTAACAGATTGACGCTGTTATTATAGAATAAAAAAATAAAATACAACTTTTATGATAATCATTATGTAGATTATATATAGATACATTATATGTATTTCATTCATTCATTTTCTGAACCCGCTTTATCCTCACTAGGGTCACGGGGGTCGCTTGGAGCCTATCCCAGCTACATAGGGGCGAAGGCGGGGTTCAGCCTGGACAAGTCGCCAGTTCATCGCAGGGCTGAACATATAGAGACAAACAATCACTCTCACATTCACACCTATGGGCAATTTAGAATAACCAATTAACCTATTAGTGCATGTTTTTGGATTGTGGGAGGAAGCCAGAGTACCCAGACCCGAACCCAGGACCTTCTTGCTGTGAGGCACGAGTGCTAACCACTGCACCACCGTGTCGCCCTTATATGTATTTATTATGCATTATATTATTCATACTAACTTCTTGAATAGAATAGAATAGAACAGAATACAATGCAATACAATAGAATACAAAAGAATAGAACTGCCTTTGTCTTTGTGTGTTCTATGAAATTAGTCATGCTACTCCAGTCAGTCCAATGACATGAATAAAAAACCAAGACATCAGAAAATAAGAATAAAGCAAATATAAAAGTACAAACAAGACTAAAACTAAAAGTAGAATAAAACATAAAGTATGAATAGACCTAATATTTACAATATTAACAGTATTAACGGTGTGTATCTATGAATGTCTATAAAAAAATAGTGCATCTGTAGGGTAAATATAAAATTACAAAACAAAAAAAAGACAAACCTAAAAAGTAAAATAATTATTTGTTTAGATAGTTTGTAAATATTTTTAGAATGGAATGTTATTTTTTCACACTAAAACACAGCAAAAAATTTGGCGTTGTCATTATTTATAGGTGATTCAGTCCTTATTTTCCAGTATTTATTCTGTATTCTATTATTTTTTTACTACTGGTTCTGACCCACTTTACATCCTTTTGGTCTGACTGTGGAACCTGAACTCCAGCCCTGCTCTAAACCCACTCAGATACTTGGTGGTATCCCAGATGCTCACCTTGCAGGATGGCGTTGGTGGAGGGGTAGGGGTAGACGGGGGGCATGTCTATGGCTGTGTACTCGGGCTTGGCCATGCTGGTCAGGATCAGGCTGTCCATGCTGTGGAGCAGGGTGTGGGTGTCGGCGTCCTGGCAGTTCAGTAGGTTGTTGACGTGGTCGGGGTGGTCGGGGTGGTCCGGAGGGAGGGCGTAGGGGTTCTGGTGGGCGTTGGCCAGTTTGCTGTTGTTGCGGAAGTTGTCCAGGTCTTCGTTGTACTGCTGTATGGGTCTGGTGGTGGACAGGCTGGGGCCCACGCTGTGGTGCTCCCTGTGGTGGCGGCGATGTGGACACAGATCAAGGTTATTATCGAAAACTAACCAAATGACCAAAATTAGAACTGTAAAAACATTTTCGTTAACTGAAATAAAGAAAAACTATAATTAAAAGAAAAAACGATAACTAACCAAAACTGTATTGTGTGCTTACAAAACTAACTGTAACGGATAAAAACTATGGATAAAATTCCCTTTGTTTTTGTCAGTGTCGGATTGATATGAAATCGATTTATTTCGCTCGAGCAATTTTACCAAAATAAATACATCAATCAATCAATCAGTCAATAAAGGATTACAACCACACCATCAGTGAAGTCACTGATAACCATGACCCCTCCCCCCCCCACACACACACACACACACACACACCCGTATAAAATGAACCCTCTCTTCACTCACTTTCTGTTGCGATGTCCCCGGCTCCTCTCCTGGTTGCCATGACGATGCCGTCTGGTCTTCCGTCCCTCCCCGTCCTCTCCTTTGTCCCCGTCCCCCTCTGTACCCCTGGACCGGTGTCTCCTGCCCTCCTCCCCTCCTTCCCTGGCTCTCCGGTGCTGCCTGGACCTCCTGTGCTCCGTGGTGGTTTCGCTGTGGGGGGACACGCTCCGGGCCTCCCTGCCGTCCCGGTTCCGGTGCCGGTGGCCCCGGTGGCTCCGGTGGACGTGCCTGTCTTCACCCTGTGGGCCCACGGCGCTGCCCAGGGACGTACAGCTGAAGCCGCGCTCCAGGTGAGTCTCCGCCACCTGTCCGGGCTCCCCGCCTTCGAGCCTGCTGGGTTTGGGGTGGGGGTGGTGGTGGTGGTGGTGGTGGTAGTGGGTGTGATGGGCGGTGCGGCGGCGGTGGTCCATGTCCTGGCGCCGGTACTCCTGGTCCAGAGGAAGCTCTCCTGGTTGGGTTTTGTTGGTGTTGTTGTTGCGGTTATCTTGGGGGTTGACCACCAGGGGCCGGTCCAAGTGGGTTTTCATGTCACCACGTCCTTTCCGTGGATAGGACACCTGAGGTAAGGGGGTATCAGAGGGAATGAGTGGGGGGTCTTACAACAGAGATGGTCCCACAATAAACACACACATATTCTGGAATACACTGGAGATTCAGAGACCATTTATCTGTTTTGTTTTTTTGTTTTTTCTCTCATGCCTATACTTTTTATTGCTTCCCTGCTCTAATGTTTTCAATGTTTTATGTAAAGCACTTTGAATTGTCTTGTACATGAAATCAGCTACGTAAATAAACCTGCCTTGCCTTGCCATAAGTCGCATTTAGAGCTGGATCTACTAAGATCCCAATTTGCGTGTACTAATTTGCTTGCGCAATCTAGAATTTTGCGTGTGGGGTGGAACCGCGGTTTGTGGGTGATTTACTCAGATTACTTGCGCAAATTACAACAGGTGCAAAGTCTTGGAGACCGCCCCTATTTAAATGAGGGTTTTGTGTGTGCTACTGGAGACAACACGCTGTAGAAACTGCTGTGGTATTAACCAGCATGACTCATTCATTCATTCTTTCATTTTTCATTTTAAAGCTGTGTGTGTGTGTGTGTGTGTGTGTGTGTGTGGGGGGGGGGGGGTAGTTGGATTGAATGACTGTCAGGAGCACATAATTTTGTTGCACTGTAGCCGAATATCGGTGCGTATTTTTAATCACAATCATCAGGAGTGGAAAAGAGTCCCGTAAAGTGTGTGTGTGTGTGTGTGTGTGTGTGTGTGTGTGTGTGAGTGTGTGTGTGTGTGTGTGTGTGTGGGGTGCATACGTCTCAATTATTTTTTCTTCCATCACTCCAAAAATGTTCACACGAGGGTGAAAAATGCATTCTCTGCGTCTTGTTTCATCATTTCTTTGTCTCCTTACCACTTCCATGTGTGTGTAATTACGCATCCAAACCGTTTGCTCCTCCTTTTGAAACGTGTTAAATATAGACGCAGTTTCTATGAGCAAAATTACTTTCGGGTTTGATAAATCACATTGCTTGTGCTAAATTAATATATTTACATTTTCTCCTCAAAGCACATGCACAATTGCATGTAAACACCCAATATGTCATATTCATTGTGGTAAACGTACTAACTGGATGCAGATACGCTATTTTGCAGCTTTGAAAGACGCAACCCTTAGTGCGCACTGTTAGTAAATCAGTTTGCACATTTTTTGCTTGTGTGATGAGTTTGCACACGTTTTAATGAACGTAAACATTTAGCAGATCCGGCCCTAAATGTGTACAGTTGTCCCTCACTATAACGTGGTTCAACTTTCGCGGCCTCGCTGTTTCGCGGATTTTTTAAATGCAATTTTGCAGGTTTTTTTTTTTTTACAGCCCATGAACGCGCATTGTGTTCTGCATCCTGATTGGCTAAGGGAGAACCCGCGCATTGTGTTCTGTGTCCTGATTGGCTAAGGGACTGTAGACCATTGTCAATCAGTCTCCTCCATGCCGTGTCTCCTGTACAGTACAGAATACGTTCTTCTCGCCAAATTTACATAAATTTTTGATCGCTAGCAGTGTGACTCTGCAGTGCTGTACGTTTGCAAGTTTTCTCCCCAACAAAACCCACAATGTCGACGAAACGTTCTGCACCGACAAAGGCACCTGCGGTCGCACCCAAAAGACAGAGGAAGATGCTAACCATCACACAAAAAGTTGGACTTCTGGACATGCTGAAGGAAGGTAGAAGTTACACGGCTGTAGTGCGCCATTACGGAATAAATGAATCTTCGGTTCATTACATAAAGAAGGAGGAAAATAACTTAAGGACGACAGTAGCGATAAGTTTTAACAAGGATGCAAAAAGGGTTGTAACTGTCTGCAACAAGACCATCATAAGGATGGAGTCTGCTTTAGCTTTGTGGATCAGCGACAACAACTATGTTCTTCACTCAGAAAAAGACACCTGCATCAAAGCCCTCAGTGGAAAAAGACGCTACAGCGGTCAGGACGAACAGGCACGGTCAGAGGAACTGTGAAATACGCGAGTCACTATTAATAATTTCTTATGTGTCCAACCTTGTAAGTTGATCATTAAAATTAAATTTGTTATTTCTAAAAGCTATCATATTTAGTTATAGGAAAACGTTTATATTTTTATTTCTCAAACAAATGTTTGGGCCTGAAAACAGGTTTTGATCTTTGGTTTCATTCTATAATACTGTACTTATTTTTTTTAAATCTACAAAGGTTTGAACTTTGAGAGTGTTTGTACAAAAAAGAAATGTGAGAAAATGTAATGCCTGTCTGAGAAAATTGTATAAAGTATGTGGTGAGGGGTTTTACAGCCTTAAAACATATATAATAATTGGACAAAATAGGACCAATGGCCCTGTAGCTTACCGGCCAAATGAAAAAGCTTTGGGAAATGTATCCAGATGCCATTTATTCTCACCCAGTTCTGTGTATTTATTCTATTACAGAAATAGCCCATGTTTTGGTCATATTCCAATCAGATCTGTAAAAAATTCAAATTCCAACTTGATATCATTGATACTGATTTATTGGATCAATCCACTTCCTATCTCTTATAATGGGAAAATTTTTCAAAGTGGCACCAAATCCAGAATCAGATCCGGATCGAAATAATTTCAACACCTTGTGTTGACATCATCATACAGAAGCTGTATACCAAGTTTGAAGTCAATCAGAACTGGAGTTTGGGAGAAGAAGACAATTGAATTTTTTTCCCCATAAGAGCCCATGTTAAATTTTCCGTCAGTTCCAGATCTAGAAGAAGATCCTGATCAGCATGTGGACATTATGTTTTGGTCATCTCTCCATCAGGGCTGGACTGTAGAAATTTACACTGGATATCATTTATATTTACTGAGTTATTGCATCCATCCACTTCCTATCTCTTATAATGGGGAATTTTTTCAAAGTGGCACCAAATCCAGAATCAGATCCAGATCCAAATAATTTCTCTAACTTTTGTTGACATCGTCATAAAGAAGCTGTATACCAAGTTTGAAGTCAATTGGAATTGTAGTTTCGGAGAAGTTGAAAGTTTTGTAACGGATGACAGACGACAACAGACGACAACAACAGACAGATGACGACAGATGACAACGACAGACAACAGACGCTGCCGCCGGACGCTGCATGACGACAACAGCTTACAGCCTATCGGCCGGTAAGCTAAAAATAAAGCTGACTACTTCACGGATTTCGCCTATTGTTTTTAGAACGTAACCCCCGCGATAAACGAGGGTCCACTGTAATATAAACAAACACGCAAAAAAATCAGACTTCACCCCAAAAATCTGAATTGTGCATTAAGACCTGCTGTGTGAACGGAGTCTAATTCTCCTGTATCAAAGTTGTTCAGAGTACAACTCTAGCCCATTTTGCCGTTTTGTGGTCCTATTGTAATGAAATAATCCAAATACCATTCATTGATCAGAGTGTTACAGCTGATCAATGTATTGGTCATTTATCAGTTATCTATGTTCTTCCTGTTTCAAAATTTGCTATAATCAGCCTAAAAGCATAAAATCCACCACTGCTGATCTCTGCTTTCAACAATCAACTCCAACTGTAAATGAACTGTGGCGTATCCCACTTTATGTGACGTGTTGGTGCGACTTCAGCGCTGTTAGTAGTAGCAGATGAGCGATTACTCAGAGCTGGATTTAGCACGGCCTGACACCACGACTGCACAGACGGGTCACACCGCTTCCACTTGGCAAGGCACCTCCACCAATGGTGTTCTTTGTGTTTTCTCTACTATGGGTGGAGAACTTCCATGAAGACAATGAGCACCTTTACATCCAATACTCCGATCATTATCCGATTTCTGCAGTCGTCAGATTATTATTACCCCGCCCCCAAAAGGAGAGGCAAGGGGTATCGTTTTTGGTTCGGCTTGTTTGTTTGTTTGTTTGGTAACACTTAATCAGTAAAACTATTGGCTGAATTCAGACCAAATTGGGTTTATAGATTACCAGTGACCCAGAATAGATGTGAGTAGATTTTGGGAAAAGTAGGTCAAAGTTAAAATTTTTAAAATCTTTTTTTTCCATTTACTTATAATGAATGAAATTTCAAATGTCAATAAAAACATCAATTTTGTTTCAATTTACTTCAAACTTGGCACATATATAGAGGCAACTGATATGACATCAGCACATGCATAGACATGATGACATCAGCTGGACTGACGCCAAAATACACAATAATACATGTAAGGGGGCGGAGTTTGTTGTCCCTGGAACCACTTGTTTGTTTGTTTACACTTTCGCAGCAAAACTATTGTTTGAATTCATACCTAATTGGGTTTATAGATTACCAGTGACCCAGAATATATGTGATTACATTTTGGAAAAAGTAGGTCAAAGTACAACTTTTTAAAGATGTTTTAAAATCTTCCCTTTTACTTATAATGGGCAATATACGTGTGAGGGGCGGGGCTTGTTGTGTCTGCAAATACATTATCAACAGGAATGCATGTAGTCATGATGATTTTTTTTCCCACTTTTTATCACAATGATTTACATTGTAGTATTCTATAAATATCTAAAATTATGTTTCATAGTACGAAAAAAGTTTAGAAATTAAAGGAGAACACAAAGTTTTATCTAAAAAAAAAAAAAGGGAATCCACTCGGTGTTCTTCAGACACACTGGCACCGAGACAAAGATTAAGATACAAATGTACCTGGAGTCGACCTGAGAACACCTGGGAATTTAGTTTTTCCACCAAAAGTTTTATTTTCCTAAATGTATCACTTCTCTGTGAGTAGCTTTGGCTTGAGTTAATATTACAAATAAATAAATAAAATCACATCACAAGTCACTTTTCCATTGGACATATACGCAAAACTTTCCAGAAATTTACTAAATGTTGAAAAAACAGATGTGTGCGCTGTTGAGTTTTTCCATTAAATCACAAATGTGATGATTTGTTTATTTATTATTGCGAGATGACACGAGAAGTCATTCCATAAACATGGCCACGAACGTAAATATGGTGTTGATTTACAGTTATATTCATTATTATTATTATATATTACTCGTACTAAATTAGAAAATGATTCCGTTTCCTGGTGTGTCCACACATACCGCAACATGTTTCTTTTAAAACTCTTCTTCTCTTGTTGTAACGTCTGTCAACATCTGTTTATTTTTATTCATGTGACTCTAGTTGCAGACAATGGTCTTTCCATTGCAGTTTTGTGTGATATACCATTTGTGCTATGTCTGAAAAAACACCTCTTGCAAGAGCAAAAATGGGAGTTTTGGCATTTTTCCATTTGACAAATTTTTACACGCAAGTTATATTCACGCAATTTAAGGGTGAATGGAAAAGAGACTACAGAGTTCGAATTTCAAGCACTTTCCAGACCTTGAAAACACAACATTGAAATTCAATCATTTTCAAGGATTGTACCCTGTTAAATGGTGCATCTGTGCAGTAGACTGGCAGGAGCTTCACTGTTAACTGGTTAATTGCAGATGGATTTAACACAAAATAACATCAAACTCAAAGTTGAAATGTGCTGTGATGAAGCAAAACATCATGTATTTGCAAAAATGTAGGAGTTAACTGTTAGTCAGTTTACTACATGCAGGTAGAAACGTATTGAACTTATGGAAAAAAAATAAAACCAAGGTGCATTTACATGATGTTTTGGAAGCAATAGCAGTTTATTCTCAGTCAACTTTGACTTTTAATCAGGTCGATTCTACCTGATTTACATCTGAATTCACCGAGAATAAACTCAGCATTAGGGCCAGATCCAGCAGTGACACATAAACTGTTAATGAACAGACGTATTATAAGTGAAGTGATAAATACAGATAATAGAGCATATTTGACTAATAATTGGAATTACATATATGAGTCTGAACAAATATTATTATTATTAAAGTTAATAGTGCATTTACATATGAGTCTGAACAAATATTATTATTAAAGTTAATAGTGCATTTACATATTTTCGTCCTTGTTTGGTTTTAGATTATATTGATTATATCTACTTGTCTACAAGTGATACTGACATTTTGTAAACACTTCCATAAAATAGAGCTCTTAAGGTAAAAAATTTGAGGAATGATCGGTGAAACTTTAATGTTTGACACTGATGTTTACTCCCGCTGGATCTGGCCCCGCCCCTGCCCTGGCCCCGCCCCTTCCCTGAGCCACAGATATACACAGTTCGGCAAACAGTCCGTCATTTTTGGCTCCACATGAACAATTTAAAATTTACCCATAAAGACCCAGTGTTATTTTTTTGTCAGTTCCCAAATTAGTTTTTCTGTATATTTTACCTTTTTTTTTAAGTGATTTATTACTATTGACTGTAATATTATCTTCCTTATTTCGCACGTTTTCAGCGTAAATCATGTATTTTCCTATGTTTAATTCACTGATCATGTAGATGTTCATTAAAGCTCAGAGGGAAGTTGAGGGTTATTATATAAAAAACAGAGAAAACTCAAGAAAAAGTGACTTTTTCAGTAAAATTAACAATAACTGAACATAACCCCAGTGTGTCCATCCACTGTCATTGATCCAACTCCATGGGTTTGACTGGTGACTCAATATTTAATTTTTTTTTAAAAATTCTTTTAGTTCATTTTATTGCTTATTTTCTCTGTTATTTCTTAATCCTCTTCGCGTTTGCTCATTATTTTGATTTTATTTACCTTTTTCCTTCACTTCATTGTTGATTTATTATTAATTTTTATGTATTTGTTTCATTACGTTGGCAGTTTTTGTTCATATTTTTGTTATTTTATGCATTTTTTTACTTAATTTTGGTTATTTTGTGCTAATTTTTTCATGTTTTTTTAGGATTATGTAAAAGTTTGTATTAATTTCTGTTCTATTTATTCATTATTTAATACATATAAAACTGTCATTGATCCAACTCCATGGATTTTACTGGTGAATCAATACTTAAATTTTTTATTCTTTTTGTTCACTTCATTGCTTATTTTCTCTGTAATTTATTAATCCTCTTATTTGCTTTTTGTCATTATGTTGATTTTATTTACTTTTGTCTTCACTTCATTGTTGATTTATTATACATTTTGTATGTATTTGTTTCATTATTTTGGATGTTTTTGTTCATATTTTACTTAATTTTGTTTTTTTTCTTATTTTTTCATGTTATTGCGGACTTTGTAAACATTTTTATAAATTTTTCATCATTTTATTCATTATTTAATAACTATAAAACTGCCATTGATCCAACTCCATGGGTTTTACTGGTGAATCAATATTTCAATTTTTATTCGTTTTGTTCAATTTATTGCTTATTTTCTCTTTTATTTATTATTTTGTACATCTTCTAATTCACTTTTGCTCATTAAGCTGACCCTTATTTATTTTTTTCTTCATTTCACTGCTGATTTACTATTCATTTTTATGTAATTTATTCATTACTTTGGCTGATTTTGTTAACTTTTTTTTTTTTTTTTTTTACTTAATTTTGGTTATTTTTTGCTTATTTTTTCATGTTTTTTTTAGGATTTTGTAAAAGTTTTTATTAATTTTTGTTAATTTTATTCATTACTTATTACATATAAAACTGTCATTGATCCAACTCCATGGGTTTACTGGTGAATCAATATTTAATTTTTTTATTCTTTTTGTTCATTTTATTACTTATTTTCTCGGTTATTTATTAATCCTCTAACTCGCTTTTGCTCATTATGTTGACTTCCTTTACTTTTTTCTTCATTTCAGTGTTGATTTATTATTCATTTTTATGCATCTGTTTCATTACTTTCACTGTCTTTTTTTTTTTTTTTTTACTTGATTTTGGTTATTTTTTTGCATATTTTTTCATGTTTTGTAGGATTTTGTAAATGTTTTTAAAAACTTTGGTTCATTTTATTCCTTATTTAATAAATATAAAACTGTCATTGATCCAACTCCATGGGTTTTACTGGTGACTCAATGTTGTAGAAGATGACGGTGTTTCTACGGTAACTACGGAGCCGCTGAACGTCCAAATGGGTCATATCTGATGATCATGAAAAGATGAAGAACTGTATTTTACACAAATTATTGACATGTATGAATAGGTTTAGTGGATCAACAGGTATTAAACAGTTTAGATCAGTAGATGGTTTAGGTTAAAGGAGGACGTTTAGGTCTTTAAGGGTTAAAATTGTCATGAATTTTCCACAAAATGAGAACAGAAGTCCAGCTGTGAGCGTACCGCTTGCCGAGCCATATCCAGTCAACTCCTGATCCTCATCCTTAAAGGATGTTTTTTTTTTTTTTTTTTTTTTTTTTGCAGTGTGCTTGACTTCACCCCGCTCCACTTTAGAGTCCGCTGCCTTCTTTGGGTTCAGCTCTGGATTTCTCTGCATGCCCCACTTTAATAATGCATCGCTCCCAAGCACGCAGCTTCAAGCCGTCCCATATAGCAGCAGCTAGCGCAATAATAACACTCTATCACAGACTTAAAGATGCTTAAAGGGACATTACACCCTGGAATAAAAACATCTGTTTTAGTGCCACATGCCCCAGAATACGCAGTGGTCAAAAAGCAGGACGGCATGCAACTACGCACCATGCACAGATGACCTGGAAAGTAATGCAATTTAAAAAAAAAAAAATAACTAAACTTTTCTCCATATTCATAGAAAAGTTCTGGGAACATTCTGGGAACATGACTATGTACAAGTGGTACCTGGACTTAGGAGGGCCTCAACAAGTTGTGAGTCAATGTTATAGACCTGGGGTCTCAAACATGCGTCCCGGGGGCCAAATGCAGCCTACCAAAGGTTCCAATCCGACCCCTGGGATGAATTTACAAAGTGTAAAAATTCCACA
This sequence comes from Sphaeramia orbicularis, assembly GCF_902148855.1. Lineage (NCBI taxonomy): Eukaryota > Metazoa > Chordata > Actinopteri > Kurtiformes > Apogonidae > Sphaeramia > Sphaeramia orbicularis. The sequence goes on from NC_043957.1 coordinate 7,020,005, forward strand.
GTCAAGGCTGTGGAACTCACTTTAGTTCAGGTTCCACATACAGACCAATATGATCTACAGTCAAATAACAACAGCAGAAGAACCGACAAAAAAGAATAAGAACATATTTTCTTCTAAGTTTGATGTGGGAAAAAAAACAATATTACATTATGTCTATAAAAATCTGTGTATCATTCGTTCATCAATTTAGAACCAAAAATCAAAGAACAAAAAAAACAACTTTTTTTGTATTTCATTTTCAAAACCAGAAAATATAAACGGATAACGGTTCATTTTTCCATTTCCTGATTTTGTGCTCAAATGAAAAATGGAAAAAATGGATAATGACCGTTTCATCCGATTTCGCTATTTTCAATATAGTTCAGTTGTCTGACCTGGAAGTAGTTGTTACTAGGAAAAAAATAAACAAACGGAATCATGGCCGGACTGGAGGAATATTTTGTTATAATTAAGCAGCTGTTTATCTTGTTAATTCAGAAAAACAGAGCCGAATTTATTTTTTTGCGTGAATGCAATACGCTTCCGTATCAAACAATGTGTAGAAGATGACGGTGTTTCCATGGTAACTACGGAGCCTCTGAATGTCCAAATATGGTCATATCCGATGACCATGAAAAGATGAAGAACTGTATTTTACACCAATTACTGACATGGATTGATAGGATTAATGGTATTTTAATTAATTTCGACAGAGAAAACTGATTTGACATACAAGGAAATTGAGAGTTATGAGCTCGACCATGGAACAAATCAAACTCACAAGCCAAGGTACCACTGTACTGGAGTTATGAAAGTATTATGGGATGGATAGATTTTGAAATGAACATGGGTGAAAATGTCCCTTTAAGTGGTTGAGAACACCATCCACCATATATATCAGGAGTAGACTGTATATATATGTGTATTCGTGTGGATTCCGGGGGGGTGGGTGGGGGTGGGGCTGCTCACCTCCTCGCCCTCCCCTCCCACCTTCCAGTCGTCCTGCTCCATCTCATTGTAGAGCGCCTCGCGGCTCGTCATCAGGTTCTGTCTGCGGATCTCGCTGGTTCTCTGTTCCCAGACGGACTTGTTGCCCTTGGTGTGGTTCTTCTGCTGCTCCTTCCTGTTTGGACGCAGACGTGAAGGGGTTAAAGTGGAAACCATCAGCAGACAGAGGTAGAACATGCAGGCCTGTCATAATGACAAAATTCAACAAAGGTGCTCTAGGAATTGATTAAAAAGAAAATTAGTAATATATATATATATATTTTTAAATGATTCAGTGTAGGGATGTGACGATATGAAAATTTCATATCACGGTTACTGTGACCAAAATTATCACAGTTATCATTATTATCGCGGTATTATTGAAATTGTGCTCAAAATGTTCAAAAAGTACTAATACACACACTTAAAATTAATTTAACCAAGTTGTATTTAAAAAAACAAACAAACAAATAAACAACAGGCACAATGTTCCTTCTGTTGCAGAAACATTCAAATATTAACCCTTAGTGGTCTGAGCCTATTTTGTCCGTTTTTCAGTCCTTTTGATTTTGCCTTTATATACTATATAAACAAATGTTTACTATACCCATGTTTGGGATCTTTTCTTTCAGCACAGCTTTATCTATTTCATCTGCCTATTATTTTTTTCAATTTAACCTACTATAAAAACACAAAAGGCCAGAAAACACAAAAAAATATATAAAATCCAATTTGAAAAATGTATATACTTTATGGCATAAATAACACAAAGATGCTTAACAAACCTTTTCAAAGACTTTAAAAGTGAATATTGGTTCCAAATATTAGGTAAATACAGTTAAAATTGTAATAAATTAAAACTATACTCAAATATTTGACATAAAAGCAGATCTTTACATAGGGTTTTTTCCCCCAAAAATGCGGTAATCAAACACTGTTATCATGATTGTAAGAATTTAAACAGTAATACTAACTGTCTGCAATTTTACCGCAGTTTATCGTTATACTGGTAATCGTTACATCCCTAGATTCTAGGGCTGGGTAAAAAAATCGATTTAATCGATCTTAGATCAATCTCATTTTAATTTTGCGTAATTGATTAATAGTGGATGAGACTGATTTTTCAGGGCAGGACCAGGAGAACGTGGAACTGCGGGCGGCTCCGTCTTGCGAACCCTGAGGAAGACTTGGTCTCACTTTCGAAAAAGACACGGAAAAGACGCGGAGGGGAAACCTCCTCCACTGGAGGTCCTCCGGCCTCAAACTCGAACCCGTAGTGTGAAGGAAGCGGCCGCCCGGTGAGTTGCGGAAGCCGGTCGTTCTTGGAATAACTTGGATCCATACTATCACCTATGGCTGAGTATGGAGTTAGAGGAAGAGTAGAGCGACAATGTCCGACCGTTACGCTACCCATACCAATATTGATCCCAGTATTGATGTGTTGCATGACTGCGGTAGTCAAATAATCAGGTTACAACTCAAAATTGTACTTTGGTATCACTAAATTACTCTGAGTCAATCAATTAATACAGAATCGAATCGATATTGAATCGAATCGAATCGTGATTAATCGATACAGAACCTTATGAATCGAAATCGAATCGATTATGGAAATTGGCCATGATACCCAGCCCTACTAGATTCAGTATATATTTCCTTATAGTTAAAACACCACACACTTCTCTTAATAAAAATCAAGTTCAATAAAATGCAGGATTTAATATGTGAGAGGGCATATCTTGTTTTATGGGGCCAATTTAGGGCCATAAGTTTTGTATATGAAAAAATTAAAATTTGAAACTGAAAATGTAAGTTTTGATCTTGAATTTTGAAAAACAAGTCTGAATTGTTTTAGTTCCTACGTTCCCCGAAGGCAACATGGATTTGGCCCCCGGGCCACATGTTTGACACCTGTTCTGTAGAGGAAATATATACCATGGAAAAAATAACATTTCATCTGAGGATTAAGGTGGGAACTTTTAATGGAAGATGGGAGAAATGGACCAAATTCAAGGACACTAATTCTTGGTACCAGACCTGATGCGGAAAAGCAGATGAGTGCGTAAGGAACAGCATCCCCCCTTGTTGTATTGTGTTTTTTTTTTGTTTGTTTTTTTTTGTTACTGCACTGTAAAAGTGATTTAAAAAATTAAAATAAAAAGTTTAAAGACAACAAAAAAACGCCACAATATTTAGACCAAGGGTGTCAAACATGCATCCCGGGGCCAAATGCGTCCCCCCAAAGGTTCCAATCCGACCCCTGGGATGAATTTACAGACCAATATGATCTACAGTCAAATAATAACAGCAGAAGAACCGACAAAAAAGAATGACTTCTTGGTTTGATGTGAAAAAAATATTACATTATGCTTATAAATAATGACAACTTCAAATTTTTGTCTTTGTTTGAGAGTAAAAAATAACATTAAATTATGAAAATATTTACATTTACAAACTATCCTGTAACAATAAAATGTGAATAATCTGAACAAATTTGAACAACCTGAAATGTCTAAAGAAAATTCAGCCCAATTTGAACTCTTTTCTGCCTGTTCCTCAGTGTTTAGTGTCTTTGTAGATCTGATCCATAATGCAAATGTAGAAATGATAAGTTGAGGCAGAATATTGTTAAAATTGCAATGATTTTTCTTCAGAAATTTCATTTTTTTCAGGTTATTCACATCTTTTTTGTTTAGATAGTTCATAAAAGTAAGTATTTTCATAATTTATTGGGTTTTTTTGCACTAAAACAAGACAAACATTTGCAGTTGTCATTATTTACAGGTTATTCTGTTATTATTTTACTGGTCCAGCCCACTGCAGATCAAATCAGGCTGAATGTGGAACCTGAAAGAACATGAGTTTGAGAACCCTGATGTAGAGTCAATGACCTCGTTGAATGATTGACAAATACGTGACTGATGAGCGTCACATGGTACAAAACCACTTCTACGCTAGTTGTCAAACAGCAGCTCTCTGCAGCGGCTGAACAGTGTGGTGGCGTCTAAAAGAGCAGCAGGTTTTTTGACATCGTTTGGATGTTTTATTGTCAGCGCTTTTTCGCTGCCAGGAGCAGATTTTACAGAGCGGCCGCCCGCCTCTCGCTGTTTTTCACTTCACAAAGCCTTGAATCTGTGCCTTTCACTCCTAGAACAACCGCTTCATCACGTTTTAGAGGACGAAAACGGGGAGAGAGAGCGCAACGGAGTGTGTGTGTGTGTGTCATGTGTACAAGAATGTGTGTCAATCAAATGTTTGGAAAGCAGGATTTCTAAGGGCTGTGGAAATGTTGTGTTTTATGAAGGTTTGAGTCACAGCTACTTAGTCTTCAATTGTGTGTGTGTGTGTGTGTGTGTGTGTGTGTGAGACTTTCTACGTTATTACTGATGGTTGTGTGCATGTTTGGTATGAATACTTGTGTTTGCACTTGCATGAATTTGTGGGTTTATGCAAGTCTGCACGCGTGTGCACTCGTGTGTGTGCATTTGTGTGTGTGTTTGTGTGCATTTGTGTGTGTGTATGTGTTTGTGTGTGTGTGTGTGTGTGTGTTTGTGCGTGTACTCACGCGGCAATGGACAGATTGGCTGCAGACATTGTGTGTGTGTGTTTGTGTGTGTATTTGTGCATATGTGTATATTTGTGCGTGTGTGTGTATTTGTGTGTGTGTATTTGTGTGTGTGTATGTATTTGAGTGTATATTTGTGTGTATTTGTGTGTGTGTGTTTGTGTATTTGTGTATATTTGTGTGCATATTTGTGTGTATTTGTGTGTGTGTATTTGTGTGAGTGTATATTTGTGTGTGTGTATACTCATGCAGCTATGGACAGATTGGCTGCAGACACTGTGTGTGTGTGTGTGTGTGTGTGTGTGTGTGTGTTTGTGCGTGTGTGTGTGTGTGTGTGTACTCACGCAGCGATGGACAGATTGGCTGCAGACACTGTGTGTGTGTGTGTGTGTGTGTGTGTGTGTGTTTGTGCGTGTGTGTGTGTGTGTGTACTCACGCAGCGATGGACAGATTGGCTGCAGACACTGTGTGTGTGTGTGTGTGTGTGTGTGTGTGTTTGTGCGTGTGTGTGTGTGTGTGTGTACTCACGCAGCGATGGACAGGTTGGCTGCAGACAGCGGGCTAACCTCTGCCACCTCCTTGGCCTTTTGCAGAGCTGTCTTCTGATTGGCTGCCTCCTCCTGTTCCTCCTCGTCCTGTTGGAGTCGAACACATGATCATTTCCCTTTGTTTTCTAAATAAACTACCTGGTTAAAAAAACAGGCTGAGAATCTGACATGTCACAGATTACGTTAAGGTCACGACAACACAAAGAGCTGGACAAAGATACAGGTAAAATTCAAGATATTCTTCTGTATTTTTATTTTATTTTATTTTATTTATTTATTCATTATAATTTTTTAATTTTATTTTTTACAGTTTTAATCTAATCTTGTATTTTACTCTGTTATTTCGATTGTTATTTATTCTTCTGTTCAGCTCTTTGGTCCACTGTGGTTGTTTTAAAGTCCTTTATAAATAAAGTTGGATTGGATAAAACTAGTAAAAAATATATAGATATCCAAGATAAGATCTACTGAAAGTGATGAAACACATACACAGTAATAGGATGAACACGTTGGGGCAGTGTCGTACAGCAGACACATAACACTGTGAACCTAGACCTGAACTAAGTGTCAGCAGAAGATAATAAGCATTTGTGTTATTTTGGCCCTGGGTCTGTTCTTCCAGGTGAAAAGAAAACGTTCTGTGTATTATTCAACAGCCCAGATGGCAGATACTAAAACTCCTTTTTTTTTTTTTTTCACAATAAAACTGAGTCTAAAATGGTTTATCTTGGTTCAGTTTCCTAAATACCTTTGTGAGCTCCTGGGCGTTGGCCAGATTGTCAACAGCGATAGCCAAGAAGACGTTCAGCAGGGTGTCTGTGTTGGTGGCGTTAAGAGAAATATAGATGCAAGGACAACAGGAACAGGAAACTGAAAGCACAAAAAGACACTATAACCAAGAACCACTAATATAGACCATACTAGACAACGAACAGACCATAATATGATCCCTTACAGTCTACAGGAGGTGTTTGAGCCCAGGCAAAGGAATTATAATTTCAGGGGAACTGAAATCGACAAGAAAATGAAGTGTAGAACAAACACGAAAAGCCAGTGTATCTGTGTTAAAGGTTTACGGTGGCCCAGGGGTGCAACAGCCCAAAAAAATATCCACTATAAGAAAAAATAGAGAACAGCCCAAAAAATTATCCACTATAAGAAAAAATAGAGAACAGCCCAAAAAATTATCCACTATAAGAAAAAATAGAGAACAGCCCAAAAAATTATCCACTATAAGAAAAAATAGAGAACAGCCTAAAAAATTATCCACTATATATTTTTAAAATAAGTTTATTTTTAGCGCACCGACCTCCACTTCTGGTGGGTTACTTCCATAGCAGTAGCCACATTAGCTCAAGGCCTTAAAAATTTTCAGCCTATGCTTTTATTTTTGTGGTGGCCTTACTGTTAAAGCAAGAGACCTTTCGGGTAAATAATGCCCCCTTAATTGAAAAGGTGGATGATGGCTTTTTTTTTCTTACAGTGGATAATTTTTTATGCTGATGGATAATTTTTTGGGCTGTTCTCTTTATTTTCTTATAGTGGATAAGTTTTTGGGCTGTTGTCTTTTTTTCTTACAGTGGATAAGTTTTTGGGCTGTTCTCTTTATTTTCTTACAGTGCATAATATTTTGGGCTGTTCTCTTTTTTTCTTATAGTGGATCATTTTTTGGGCTGTTCTCTTTTTTTCTTATAGTGGATAATTTTTTGGACTGTTGTCTTTTTTTCCTTATAGTGGATAATTTTTTGGGCTGTTCTCTTTTTTTTCTTATAATGGATCATTTTTATGGGCTGTTGTCTTTTTTTTTCTTATATGGATAATATTTTGGGCTGTTGCACTTCTGGGCCACCACAGAGGTTACATCTGTGGAATAATCCGGAGCAAAACTTAAAAATATCTTCTTCAATTTATGCATTTAAACAGAAAATACAGAACATTATCTGAATAAGTGAATATCTAGTTATAACATAGTAGTACGTATAAAATAAGATATTACTGTTATTAATTAATTATCATGATAAGAAGATATTATCCCATGTATAGAACATTGTATTTGTAGAAAATATTCAAAGTCCATATAAATATTATAGTCTATATTAAACACAGACAGGATACAGTTGCCAAAGAGTGTGAGCACAATGAAGAAAATGGAGAAGACCATTCCTTTGTCGTTCACTCCTCCCTGGGACTCGATGCCGTCGTACATCACCATGTTCCAGTCCTCTCCGGTCAGGATCTACAGCCCAAAGAAAACGCAAATATCGACGTTACCACTTAAAATACACGCGAACAGACAGCGTCCCTTTCTGCAAAATGCCGACAGTCACAGTGTTACATTCAGATTTTTTTAACCCTTTAAAACTATTTGTATCATATTTGCAACGCCAGGTTCTGAGACCTCTATCTAATCAACCAGATCAATACGTTCCTTTACCCTTCAGGGCTCTGAGCCTATTTTGGCCATTTTTCAGTACTTTTGAGTTTGCCTTTATATACTATATGCAGAAATGTTTACTATACCCATGTTTGGTATCTTTTTTTTCCAGCAAAACTTCATTTACATCAACTGCCTATTATTTTTTTTCATTTTAACCTACTATATTAACAGAAAAGGACAAAAAAAACACACAAAAATATAAAATCCGATTTGAAAAATATATATAATTTATTGCATAAAAAACACAAAGATGCTTAACGAACCTTTTCAAAGATTTTAAAAGTGAATATTGGTTCCAAATATTGGGTATAGAAAATTAATAATTAATAAAAATAATAATAAAAAAGGGCTAATAAACATTTCAGTTTCAAAAAATCTGAAATTTGTGGCTATTTTTGAATGGGTCAGGTTTTACAGGGTTAACATCATAACTGAGAAGACCAGAAAGAAAAACACACACACACACACTTGTTTCCAGCTTCTGAGTCAATTGAAGACAATAATGCAACACAAATGACTCTTGACAAAAGCTGAATAGTGAGAACACAGACACACAGACGTGGTCCGAGCAGAACAAACCATCTGACAAACTGATGACATGACGACAATGGGCCTCATTAAATACAGCCATCCAAAAGAGCTGCAACGACATTGGAGTCAGAGTGTGCGTACGCTCATGGAGCTCAATTTGGATAATTTGGCTGAATTTTAATCACTGCAGAGGATATTTAACATTATCAAACACATGGAGGATACCAAAAACTATTAAAAAAGGGATTTCCTACCTGAAACACTGTCATTATGGCAGCTGCAAAAGTGTCAAAGTTGGTTGGCGGAGTTCCATTTTCAAAGTTGAATCTGAAAAGAAAGAAAGAGTGAAACAAGTACAAACATAGATGAAGGCCAAGAGTTTTAGGTCATAATTTTCTATCAACATTTATTTGTTGGTATTTTAGCAGGTTTATACCTCAGATTGGATTTACATAGTGCTTTTCTATTAACTCATACTCAAAGCGCATACAATGGATCCATTATTTATTTGTTCTCACAAGGACATGACAGCACATGACTGGGACAGAGCCGGAATCGAACCGCCAACCCTTCGGTTATTAGACGTCGCGCTCTACCTCCTTAGCCATGGCATAACACCAACCCAGTCCCCACCTCAGAACAGCTCACGAACACGAACACGTATGTGAGCTCCTGCTAGTCCATCTAGTATATGTCCTACATTTGAATAAAGGCAGGTGTTTTTACTTACTGTCCTCCAAACAACTGCATGCCCAATAAGGCAAAGACCACAATGAAGAGGAAGAGGAGGAAGAGCAAACTGACGATGGACTTCATGGAGTTCAGCAGAGAAACCACCAGGTTCCGAAGAGGAGCCCAGTATCTGAGGAGGAAGAAAACACCGGAAGTGAGCAGGAGGCACTGAGTCTGTTTACATCCAAACCAATACTCCCATCATTATCTGATTTCTGGAGTAATCAGATTGTTATTGATCATGTAAACAGTATAATCTGATCTGTTTTATCAGATAACAGCAGTAATCTGATTATAATAAATCAGATTAGCACATCTGGGTTTGTCCCCAGTACTCCCATGGCTTCCTGCATGTATACAGGTTAATCTGATTATAATAAATCAGATTAACACACCTGGATTTGTGTCTTCCTGCATGTGTACAGGTTAATCTGATTATAATAAATCAGATTAACACACCTGTTAATAAACGAATCATCGCATTTGTGATTTAATGGAAAAACCGACATTACGCACTTCTGTTTTTTTGACGTTTAGTAAATATCGGTAAAGTTTTGCGCAGATGTCCAATGGAAAAGGGACTACTGACAATATGAAAAAATGGATGGAAATCCTGGTTCATTTAAAACTGGGTTTTTCCTTAAAATTGAAACAATCAGAAACACACTGAATGGATCAATGGGGAAGTTAAATGTGGTATGGCGTCCTTTTATTTCTTATGTAGAACAGCTGATAATGCAGTTTGACTCGGGATAATGTGTGCTGTATACAAAGTGATGGGGTAATTACATAATGGAACCCTTTCATTTTTATTTTTTTTAATTTTTATTTATTTATGTTTTTTTTTCTTTTTTGTGGCGTCTTATACCTCTGTTATATGTCTCAGTGTTTGTCTTACTTCTTGTATGTTTGAAAGACTGGATATGAATAAAAATACATAGATCAAAATAATTTAAAACTAGGGCTATCAAAACTAATACCAATAAACACATAAATAAATACCACTGCCTTTTCATAAGCGTGTGGTGGATTGGGATCAGAGTAGAGCGACCAATGTTCACTCTCCTGTAAATTTGTTCTACCAAAATGTCACAGGATTTAAAATTACCTGGAAAAGCCATTAGCTTTAGCATTAGCGGTGTTAGAAAATATCGGTTCTGCAATATGTCGCGACACTTCATTTCACAATACTGTATCGATATTTTTAGGTCTTTATTCAGTTGTGGTGTTCAGTTCAGTATGGTGGAGGTTCATTTTTGTTTTTTGATTTTCTTTATTGTTTATATCTTATTTATTATTATTTAACACTGTTTTATTAAATAATGGTTATTTGAAGCATCCTAAAAGCACATTTTACTGTCTGAGAGGCAGATGTTTGTTCCTTTGTTGGGATTGAACTAACATAATGTTCTGATGTTAGTTCTGAACTAATAGAATATGAACATTTGAACAGGATCTTAAACTGTAATGTCTGTAAAACAGAATTTCAGTTTGAACACAGGAACATTTGGTGATATAGCATTAGATCCTGTTCTGATCAAATAAAAATGTGTTTAGTATTTGTGCAGATTTCTGGTGTAATTCAGTTCTTCCAAGAAATTATCGTTTTTAAAAAAGAAACAAACAAAAAATTGCCTTTTCAACAGTATCATTATATATCGTGATATATCGTATCGCGATCATAGTATTGTGATTTGTATTATATCGCCAGATTCTTGCAAATACACACCCCTAAGTAGCATTAGCATTAGCATTCTTCAGTTCAAAGCATTCAGTCTGAGTAAAACATACAAAGAAGGAGAAAGTCAAATTTAATGAATTCAGTTAATAATCATCAGTAAATTACCTGAGGTTTTTTCGTAAAATAAGCGTATATCTGTAAGTTAAGTTTACTTGATGATCTCCCTTGTAGAATTTACTAACAATTCTAAGTGCAAATACTTTCCTAAGTTTTCCGAAGTAAATAACAATTCCAATTTTCAGTGTGCTGCCCTAATTGATACATATGTGCATTTATGTTAAATTTATTTATTTCATTAATTTTTCTGTGATTAATGACCATTAATGGGAGCATATGTAATTGATTTCTTGCTTTTATCATTTTGTTCTTTTTTCACTTCAAAGTTTGAGACAAATAAACTTTAACTAAACATTTTCCCATCAGTTAATTGGATTTTCTCAACACTAGGATTTTATTCATAGAAGTGCAGAGATGATTTGTTTGTTTGATCGTGTCTGGATGAATCTAAAATGGCTGAAGCTGAGCCTCAGAATGGGTATTTAAAGACAATAACAGCGATAACCTCCAGCACAGCTCCAACTGCACAGGGAATTCAGAGCCTGTGGTAATCACCGCATAAAAAAAAACAGCTTTATTTCATTATTTTAACAAGTTGCCCTTCTGAGAGTTGAAGTCTCATTTTCAAGTGAGATCTGTCCAAATGAGCTGAATGACGAGGAACGGCAACGGTACACACGAACGAAACAGAACAATGTGCAGGAGCCAAATCCAATTAAAAACTCTCCTGAAGGGAGCATCAAAGCGGCGAAAACCTCAGCACTCTTCAGATGTCATGACAGTGAGGAGAGTTTGGAATTAAAACACTAAAAAAACTGTCTTTTAGCAACGCCACAACCTTGATTTGTCATCATTATTGTGTATATGTGTGTGTGTGTGTGTAACAGCGACTAACACCCTGTTCCCACTAATACGGATATTTAGCAAAGTTTTCATTTTTCTCTATATCTGGGTCTCTCTTCCACATGTAAATGCTGTTTTAAGGCACAAAAATGTTGAAAATGATAGAACTATAAGAACCTGGGGGGGTTCTCCCACCTGCCATCCGACCAAGGTTATCATCGTTAACGAAAACCAACAAAATGACCAAAACTAGAATTGTAAAAACATTTTCGTTAACGGAAATAAATAAAAACTATAATTAAAAGAAAAAACGATAATTAACTGAAACTGTATTGTGTGTTTACAAAACTAACTAAAACGGATAAAAATTATGGATAAAATTCCCTTCTTTTTCATCTTTGTCAATGTCGGATTGATATAAAATTGATTTATTTCCCTCAAGCAATTTTAGCTGCTGGCACCATATGATATTTAAGGGTCCGTCACTTGTGTTCACTTGTGGTTTCCAGTCGTCTTCTGGTCCCCACTCTACCTGGAAACATGGAGACTAAAGTTGGGAGAAAGCAGCAGAGTCCTGTCTGGGATTTATTTGAATACGACGGAGAAGAAGAGAAAAGATACGACAAAACTAAAATTAATACTGAAACTAAACTAAAACTAAGCATTTAGAAAGTAACGAAAACTAATAAAAACTATCAAACCTGCTGTAAAAACGAATTAAAACTGAATTAGAGAAAAACAGTCAAAATTAAATAAACTAAACTAGAATGAAAGATCCAAAACTATTATAACCTCGCATCCGATACTGCTCTGACCTCAACACCTTTAAATCCCTTTTAAAAAGTCATTTACTTAAGATTGCTTTTAATGTTTAATTGTTTTATATTCATATACCTGCCTTTTGCACCTGCTTTTTCTCGATTTTTAATGTGTTTGGTTTCTGTTTTTATCTGCTGTATGTAAAGTGTCTTTGAGTTCCATGAAAAGCGCTATACAGATAAAATGTTGGGGGTTTTTTTAGCTCCTACAGAGGAACAACGGAGGTGATGTTTTCATTGGGGTGTTGTAGCCTGATTTTGATGAAATTTTCAGGAAATGTTGATACTGGCACAAGGAACAAATGATTTAATTTTGGTGGTCATCGGGGGGGGGGCTGATTTGCCTTGGCGGAGGTCTGTGCTCTCCGAGTGCTTTTGTAGTTGCTATTATTATTATCATTATTATTATTATCATTATTATTATTATTATTATTATTATTATTACTATTCTCACCTTCACAACTGAATTTAAAAACTGGCTGAAATCAAATAAACTCTGTACACACTAGAGCCCTACAGATCTGCTGATGCACGTTACATGTGTTCTCCTGTGAGTCTGGATAATCTGCACTACTGCACCTCACTAACAACAGCTGCTTCCAACCAGGTAAACTGTTCATATTAGGGATGTAAACAATTCATCAACTATCAATTAATCATTAATCAGTCGATAAGGTCAACCAACTAATGATCAATGGATTAATCAATAATTTGTATCCATAGTTCATATTCATTTTCACTGGAATCAAGTTTTCTCGGTTTTGCACTGCATTACCACCTGCCCATGCACCAGTGTCTCTGTAGGTGTCTGTACTAATACTTCAAGGTTAACTGTGTATACTGTATATGTGAACTAATGCTATGGAATGTGTGGGTGGAGCCTTAACTACCTCCGCCAATGACGGCAGAGGTTATGTTTTCATCGGGGTTTGTCTGTTTGTTTATCTGTTAGCAAGATATGGATGGATTTGGATGAAATTTTCAGGAAATGTTGATACTGGCACAAGGAACAAATGATTAAATTTTGGTGGTGGTGGTGGTGGTGGTGGGTGGGGGGGACACACTGATCTGCCTTGGCAGAGGTCTGCGCTCTCCGAGTGCTTTTCTAGTTTTTAAAATGTTTCTAATTTTATGAACGCTGGCACTTTACATCTTACCCAGGGACAACAGTTGAAAAACAGCTTTTTTGCTAATACTGGCACATTTACAGAAATGTTCATTAATGTGGACTGTCCCTGCTAAATAAACAAATGAATAAATAAATAAATAAATAAACTAGAAAAGCACTCGGAAAGCATAGACCCCTGCCAAGGCAGGTCAGTGCCCCCACCCCCCACCCCCACTGAGTATTGTATGACACAGAATTGGTGTGCGTGTGCAGTTTTGACTTATTAATATTATTATTTTTATTATATTTTATTTTAGTAACATTTAAAGTGGGAATTTTGTACTTCTATTTTGTATTTATTTACTGTTTATTTATTTGTTTATTCTTGTCTTTCCTGTAATCTGGAGGGGATGTGTGCCAGAGGAGGGGGGTTTGTTCCGCATGTTATTTGTTTGTTTGACTTTTGTATCATACAACAGGACTATGCTCTTTGTTTTATATGTTTAAAAAAAAAAAAAAAAAAAAAAGAACTTATGGGATTCTTTGAGTCCCAGGGGCACACGACGAGCCAGGTAAGCCCAGGGGCGGTGGTTTATGTCAGAGTGAAGCATCTTTTCTGCACTTTCCTTTGGTTTAATGTTTTATTCTGCTACTATCCAGTGGAATTGTATGTGTTTCTGTGCCTTTGTAAAGCACTTTGAACTGCCTTGTGTATGAACGGTGCTCTACAAATACATTTGCCTTGACTTCCACTAGTATTTCACAGTATTCGCTATAATAATATTCTATCTATTTTGTTCATATCTAATCCAAAGAAGTTGTTAATGTCTGAAACATCTGCCTCAGTGACCTGAAATACTGCCTACATGTGGACTAAACCAAAATGATAGTTTTGCAAAATGATCGTGTTAGTGTGGATAAGGTGTGAGAGAAAACCTGGAAGCAGAAACACAGAAACAGAAACAGAAGACTTACTTGGTAACTTTAAATATTCGGAGCAGTCGCAGAGCTCGGAGCACACTGATGCCAAAGGATGTGCCTGGTTTAATGGTAGCCCACACCACCTCAAAGATACTGCCCACGATTACCTGGACACACACAAAGAAAACACACACCATCAACAAACATGATGACATGTCTAGGGCTGTAAGAAAACATTGGTTCTGCAATATATCGCAATATTTCATTTCACAATACTGTATCGATATTAAGAAGTACTGCATCGATATTTTTAGGTATTTATTCAAATGCAGATATTGTGGAGGTTCACTGATCTGCCTTGGCAGAGGTCTGCACTCTCTGAGTGCTTTTCTAGTGTTTTTTTCACTTTAACCTACTATATCAACACAAACGGACAAAAAACACAAAAAATATATAAAATCCGATTTGGAAAAATGTATATAATTTATTGCATAAATAACACAGGGATGCTTAACAAACCTTTCCAAAGACTTTAAAGTGAATATTGGTTTCAAATAAAAGGTATATACAATTAAAATTGTAATAAATTAAAACTGTACTCAAATATTTGACATAAAAGCATATCTTTACATTGGCGTTTTCTCATGAAGAGTGCGGTAATTAAACACGGTTATTGTGATAATTAGAATTTAAAAGCTAATACTAACCATTGGCAATTTTACCGCGGTTTATTGTTATACCGGTAATCGTTACATCCCTAGTATAAACGTATGTATGTGTGTATGGATGAATGTGTGTGTGTGAATAGATATATAAATATAAAAGAGTAATGTAAATAGAAGAAGGATATATATATTAGTAATATTTTAGGGAGAGGGGGTGGGATTTAATCAGTTGCACTTCTTCCCACCCCTTTTCAGGTAAATGTAAATGGAACTACTGTGCTGTTCTTCTGTCTAAGATTGTTCTGATTGTTGATATTTGTATTATGCATGTTTTCCTTGTTCACATATATGTTAAATTTCATGGCATGTTCCAAATAAATCACTAAATCAATCAATCAGTCAATCAATCAATCAATCAATCAATCAATCCATCAATCAGCTACCTACACCAGTATCACCTTAACCCTTTATCAGGCAAGTGACTATTTTTGGTCATTACCACCAACATTATATATGGGTCCAATCCCGTGCCTCAGTGAGGTCCAGAAGCATGTTGGTGTTATAAAACTATACAGTGATTCAGAGAGCGTTTATAGACATTTGGAAGCTGTAAATAGTGAATATGAGTGATTTTTGGCAGTTTTTGACCTTATAACAATTGTGTTTACTTTTTAGCAAGTGCTGCTTGGATGTTTTATGGCAAGAGTAAGGAGATTGTTGTCACGGTAACAGACGAGGAGGTAGATGACGATGCCCAACAAGACACTAAGATTGAAATTTTGAATTTCAGAGTATTTCAGTGAGAGATCTATAAAGGGTTAACCCTCAAAAAACACAACCATCTACTGATCTAAACTGTTTAATAACCTGTTGATCCACTAATCCAATCAATATATGTCAATAACTGGTGTAAAATACAGTTATTTATCTCATCATCAGATATGACTCATTTGGATGTTCAGAGGCTCCCTAGTGAACATGGAAACACCTAAAGTTAGCTACAGTGGGCTGGCATTGTGCTAACAGAAGCTAAACAGCAGAACTGTACAATGAGACACAGGCTGCATAAGGTCATTCCAGCATCTGCACTGAAGGGATCACCACATACCAGAACATCAAAAGTCATCATAAACAGTGGTTATACATTCAAGCACTAACTCCTGTGTGTGTCATGTGACTAAAACAGACAGAAAAGAAAACATGGAAAGAATAAAAGCACTGTTTTTGTCAGTACAATGACACAGATACTGATGGAAGAACTGAAGGGATTTTGGTTATTATCAAGAAAACATGTTAAATGGATACATGTCAGCTGTTAAATTCTGCTACTCTGAGCTATTGTTGTTATTATCATTATATTTGTCCAAATAACTGAACCTTTAGTTGGAGCAGGCATTAAAATGAACAAGAAACTGAAGAAAACAAAGGTGGTCTAATCATTTTTATGAATGTATCAGAAGGTGGTGGATCAGTGACAGATGGATGCTCTGCTCGGTCACAGTCAAATAACACACAGCACATAGAAATAACCAAATATTTTCTACCTGAACATGAAGAAAATACAATCCGGTGGTGGATGAGTGTCAGCTGGGTGTTCAGGTGGAGACTGAGCAGAGCATCCAGCCGACACTGATCCGCCACCGGATTGAATTTTGTTTCCGTTCATACTAAATGTGCCTTGGACTTGTACCTGAGACTCATCCTTGTTCCAGCCCGTGGGACGACACACAACAAAGGACACAACTTAGAAGGGGAAATGCGCCTTTCCAGCGGGAACATGAGCTAAAGTGTGTGTGAGCCATTTGTTTTGTGTCCATGCTAACGTTAGCTTCCAGGCTAATGTTGCTAATGCTAGTCAGTGGTGTTTTCCGTTGTCAAATAGCCTAAATGGTAAATGGACAGAACTTACATAGTGTATTTTATGCACCTTCGTGGTCCCCAAAGCGCTTTATAGTGCCTCACATTCTTCTTTTCACTTACAGATTGACCATTAGGCTGCTGCAGAGAGTATGTTAGCTTCAGTGTCAAGGACATTTGGACATGCAGAGCCAGGATTCGAACCGCCAACCCTTTAGTCATGGGACAAACTCAGCCACAGCCTATCGGGGATCGAACCTGATATAAAATGGCCGCAGCAAAGCCGAGAGTTCTGGATGATGTCATCAGTCCAGTCCGTCCGTTTAATGCAGGGGTCACCAATCCTGGTCCTCGAGGGCCGGTATCCTGCATGTTTTAGATGTATCCCTCTTCCAACACACCTGATTCAAATGATAAGCCTATCATCAAGCTTTGCAGAAGCCTGATAATGACCGTCAGGTGTGCTGGAAGAGGGAAACATCTAAAACGTGAAGGATACCGGCCCTCGAGGACCAGGATTGGTGACCCCTGGTTTAACGGCTTCAAACAGAGGCGTGTAGGGTTTGGCTCAAAAAAAAAAAAAAAAAAAGGGACTTTTCCTCCTGTGTTCTGTTGTTTATATCCAGTGTATTTGCATGTGCAAGCACGGTAGCGTAGTGAGGTACAAGCGATTCACCGTATATGGCACAGATTCACTAAAGAAAGGAAAAATATATTTGGGAACTGACCCAAATTAATTTTAGCCAAAAAAAAGTCTCTGTTTTGAATGTCTGGGGTCGGCAGAATTTTGTGATGTTAAAATGGGGTCACGAGATAAAAAAGGTTGGAACCAGTGGGTTAAATACTGCAGTAAAAATAGAATCTATAACAGATACTGATGCTGCAAAATGATTTCATTCCATTTTGTGTTCAGATATGGATTGGGATTGGCTCTGATTCATTATTAGTAATTTTTTTTTTTTTTTTTTTAAATTATTATTATCAATTACTAGAAATTTCAGGCAACCCCACACGGGGTCCTGAACCCAAGACTGAAAAACACTGATATGGACTAAATGTCCTCTAAAATTAACCTGGATTTGAAACAGAGGATAGAAAACTATTACAGGATCAAAAACAAATTAATTTTAGCAAAAAAAAAAAAAAAAAAAAAAAAAAGTCACTGTTTTGAATGTCTGGGGTCGACAGAAGTTTGTGATGTTAAAATGGGGTCAGGAGTAAAAAAAAAAAAGGTTTGAACCAGTGGGTTAAATACTGCAGTAAAAATGTAATCTACAATAGATACTGATGCTGCAAAATGATTTCATTCCATTTTATGTTCAGCTAATGGTATATTATATTTTGCTCAAATAGTCCCTTTTTCTTCAGTTTTTTGTGTTTTCGATACAATAACCATGAACTTTAATCTGAATTTTAATGAAAATCCACATGATCAGTAAATTAAATATTGGAAAATACATAATTTACACTGAAAAATGGCAAAATACAGATGACAATATTCTAAATAAAAGGTGATAAATCACTTAAGAAAGGAAAAATGTATTTGGGAACTGACCCAAAAGTAACAGTGGGTCTTTATGGGTTAATAAATCAGTGTTCCAGGTCTTCTCCATGTCAG
The DNA here is from genome assembly GCF_902148855.1 of Sphaeramia orbicularis. Taxonomy (NCBI): domain Eukaryota; kingdom Metazoa; phylum Chordata; class Actinopteri; order Kurtiformes; family Apogonidae; genus Sphaeramia; species Sphaeramia orbicularis. The sequence continues at coordinate 7,038,412 of NC_043957.1, forward strand.
GATGTTACATAAAATAATCTACCAATAAGCATCAACAACAATGACAGCACCACAAATTAATGCACAGTTATTGCACATTCATTGGTAATAAAGGCAGTGCTGATTCTCTTGTGTCACTGTTCATCTGTTGCAGGGCAAAATGAAAAAAATAACAAAAACAAAACAACAACCCTAAATCTGTTTGATTAAATGAGGAGTTGGATTTGGATTGGATACTCGGTGCGTGTGATGAATTTGTGTTTTGTATGTTTTTGTGTAAACTCACCACGCAGTCGAAGCAGTTGAACGAGGAGTGGAAGTAGGGCTGAATACCCAGACCATACATCTTAATCAGCATCTCCGACATGAATAAACCCAGGAAAATAAACTCTGCATAGACTGTGAAGAGGAAAGAGTGAGAAGACAGCATCAGAATCAGATTCATGGAAGTAAACAGGGTTCACATCAGGATAAGGGTTTGGTGCAAACGTAGAACACGAGGTAGGTCAGAAGTACGCAGGAAAAAATAAAATAACATAAAATAATAAAATAACAGAATAACATAACATAACATAAAATGAAATGAAATGAAATAAAATAGAATAGAATAAAATGAAATGAAATAAGATAAAATGAAATAAAATAAAAATGAAATGATATAAAATAAAATAAATTAAAATGAAATAAAACAAAATAAAATAACATAAAATGAAATGAAATTAAAATGAAATTAAATCAAATGAAATAAAATAAGACAAAATGAAATGAAATAAAAAATAAAATGAAATAAGATTAGATGAAATAAAATAAAATGAAATATAATAAAATAAAATGAAATAAGATGAAATGAAATAAGATAAAATAAAATGAAATAAAAATGAAATTAAATAAAATGAAATAAAACAAAATGAAATAAAAATGATATAAAATAAAATAAAACAAAATAAAACAAAATAAAATAAAATACACAAGTAAGATAGAGTTACAGTGGACTATCAAATTTTTTTTCAAAATACACAGTGTGGATAAAACCAGTGATCCAATGAACCATCAGACAGGACGACAGGAGGGAAAAGATGAAGGAGAGAAGGAAGAAAAGGGTCAATGAAGGGAATTCAAAGGCGAAGAACCGAAGCAGCTGAGCAGAACATGAGGTTTGGACGGTGGAGGGAAGGCTCCATGTGTCAGATGGTTAAAAACCCGAAAATTCCAAATGCAGTGTTTGTGTGTGGAGGTGGAAACAGCAGACTGAAGTGGAAAAAGATGAATCAGACTGTGGACGTAAGAGAGAGGGCATCAATTCTACTGGAAAAGGACGAAAGAGACACGACAGGACAAGGAGTTCAGCCTCAGACGAGTTTGACTGGACAAGGATTCAGGGTCAAAGGTCACGCAGGACTAATGATAAGACTGGATACAGACGATACACGACGCCATGTTCTGATGAAATCTTAAAATACGATTAAATACGATTTTTTTGTCCATATGTGACCTGTATCCGATCTGTTACAGACAGTTTGAACAGCACTAATCTGACCCAGATCACTTCTATATGTGGTCCTAAATCGGACCCGGACCACTTTCATATGTGGTCCTAAATCTGACCTGGACCACTTCTATATGTGGTCCTAAATCTGACCTGGACCACTTTCATATGTGGTCCTAAATCTGACCTGGACCACTTTCATATGTGGTCCTAAATCTGACCTGGACCACTTCTATATGTGGTCCTAAATCTGACCCGGAGCACTTTCATATGTGGTCCTAAATCTGACCTGGACCACTTTCATATGTGGTCCTAAATCTGATCTGGACCACTTTTATATGTGGTCCTAAATCTGACCCGGAGCACTGTCATATGTGGTCCTAAATCTGACCTGGACCACTTTTATATGTGGTCCTAAATCTGACCCGGAGCACTTTCATATGTGGTCCTAAATCTGACCCGGAGCACTGTCATATGTGGTCCTAAATCTGACCTGGACCACTTTTATATGTGGTCCTAAATCTGACCCGGAGCACTGTCATATGTGGTCCTAAATCTGACCTGGACCACTTTTATATGTGGTCCTAAATCTGACCCGGAGCACTTTCATATGTGGTCCTAAATCTGACCTTGACCACTTTCATATGTGGTCCTAAATCTGACCCGGAGCACTTTCATATGTGGTCCTAAATCTGACCTGGACCACTTTTATATGTGGTCCTAAATCTGACCTGGACCACTTCTATATGTGGTCCTAAATCTGACCCAGAGCACTTTCATATGTGGTCCTAAATCTGACCTGGACCACTTTCATATGTGGTCCTAAATCTGATCTGGACCACTTTTATATGTGGTCCTAAATCTGACCCGGAGCACTTTCATATGTGGTCCTAAATCTGACCTGGACCACTTTTATATGTGGTCCTAAATCTGACCCGGAGCACTTTCATATGTGGTCCTAAATCTGACCCGGAGCACTGTCATATGTGGTCCTAAATCTGACCTGGACCACTTTTATATGTGGTCCTAAATCTGACCCGGAGCACTGTCATATGTGGTCCTAAATCTGACCTGGACCACTTTTATATGTGGTCCTAAATCTGACCTGGACCACTTTTATATGTGGTCCTAAATCTGACCCGGAGCACTTTCATATGTGGTCCTAAATCTGACCTGGACCACTTTCATATGTGGTCCTAAATCTGACCCGGAGCACTTTCATATGTGGTCCTAAATCTGACCCGGAGCACTTTCATATGTGGTCCTAAATCTGATACGTATCTGATATGTTCCAATGCGACTTCAGTCTGAACGTCCAGGTCACGTTTATCTGACCGTTACATCATTGAAATGCGACAACCATCATAATTCTGCGACTGTTACAGACTGCAGACAAATGTGGCCCAGATCCGATTTTTTTGCCCATATGCGACCTGTATCCGATCTGTTAAAGGCAGTTTGAACTCCACAAATCTGATTTTTTTTTGCCCATATGTGACATTTTTTTGTCCATATGCGACCTTTATCCAATGTGTTAAAGGCAGTTTGAATGGCACAAATCCGATTTTTTTGCCCATATGCGAGCTGTGTCCGACCTATTAGACAGTTTGAACTCCACAAATCCGATTTTTTTGCCCATATGCAACATTTTTTTGCCCATATGCGACCTGTATCCGATCTGTTAAAGACAGTTTGAACAGCACAAATCTGATTTTTTTGGCCCATTTACGACCTTTATCTGACCTGTTAAAGTCAGTTTGAACGGCACATATCCGTTTTTTTTGCTCATATGCAACAGTTTTTTGCCCATATGCGACCTGTATCCGATCTGTTAAAGACAGTTTGAACGGCATAAATCCAATTTTTTTGCCCATGCGTGTCACTTAAGGGTCGCATTCAATTCAGACTCAAAAGTGATAGAAGTCGCATTTAATGTGGGATATAAACCAACACAAAAAAAAATCAGATTTCACCCAAAAATCCGAATTGTACATGAAGACCTGCTGTCTGAACGTTGTCTAATTCTTCCCAGTCAAAGTCACAGTTTTGTGTCTAGTTTTTGACGGTTCAGGTTTTACGGGGTTAACTCATGTAGGATACATCATCCTTTGTGGCTCCGCCCACTGGACGTTTTTGATATGATTAAGTTTATCGTGATTCTGCATCTGAAAAGGAGTCTAATTTATGAAAAAATGTAAGGCTGTATATCATTTGATTTGTATTTCTATTATTTTACTTTAGATTATTATTTCAGTTAGATAGTATTTTTAATTTTTTTTTTTTTTCCTGTGTAATTGTTTATTTCCTGGGAGGTGTTTACATAAGTCTTTTTTGGCGTCTATCCTCTCCTGCACAATGATGTTAGTTGCATGACAATAGTTTTTAGAATTTTCCTCTTGCTGTTTATGATGTGCAAATAAATTACAAATAAATATAAATAAATAAATAAAGTAAAATAGAATAAAATTAAATTAAATAAAAATAGAATAAATAAAATTAAATAAATTAAAATACAATAAAATAAATAAAAAATAAAATAAAATAAATTAAATAAAAATAAAATGAAATCAATAATATAAAATAAAATCAATAAATAAAATCAATAAAATAAAAATAAAATAAAATAAAACAAAATAAATAAAATAAAATACAACAAATAAAATAATAAAAAAATAAATAAAATCCTAAAATAAAATAAATAAAATCATAAAATAAAATAAATAAAATAAAATGTAAATAAAAATGAAATGAAATGAAATAAAATAAAATAAAATAAAATTCAAAGTGGACAAAAAGGCACTTACAAAGAAAATCGGAGAGCAGCTCAGGCTGGTCGTAATGCACCGCCGCCACACACATGGTGTTGAGGCCCACCAGGCACAGAACCGTCCAGTAGAAAGCCTGCGTCTTTACGATCTTTCGGATGAAAAATCGCATGCGTCGTTCCTTCTTACTGTAGTTGGAACCTTCCTTTCCGCTCTTTATACTGGAACGGGCAAAACCTGACGCACAGACAGAGGACATGAATGAAACATGTGACTAAATGTGGACGCAGATAAGACCACATCAAACCCAGATTAGGCATGGAGGTCACGGGTGTCCAGCATACGGTCCAGGGTCAAAACCGGTCCGCCAAAGGGTCCAGTCCGGCCCATGGGATGAATTTGGGAGACATTCGCGACTGTTTTAGTTCCGGTTCTACATTCAGTTCAGTGTCATCGAAAGTGGGTCAGTCAGTAATAAAATAAAATTACATTATGACGACGTCTGCATTTATAAACTATCCTTTCACAAAACATGAATAACCTGAACAAATATGAACAAATGAAATGTCTTAGTGGAATTTTGACATCATTTTCCTGATGTTTCTCAAATTTTTGCTAATTTTTGTTCATGTTTTGTTTGTTATTGTTTATTTTGCACTTTTTTTTTTTTTTTTTTTTTTAAATTTCTGTTCATTTTTAACATCATTTATTCATATGTTATCTTATTATTTTACTGGCCTGACCTGTTTGAGAACATTTTGGACTGTGAATAAAAGATGTGAATAACCTGAAAAAACTGAAATTTCTTAAGAAAAATCAGTGCAATTTTAACAATATTCTGCCTCAACTTCTCATTTGTCCATGTGCATTATGGATCAGATCTACAGACACTAAACACTGAGGAACAGGAAGAAAAGAGTTCAAACTGTGCTTAATTTTCTTTAGACATTTCAGGTTGTTCATATTTGTTCAGATTATTCACATTCTATTGTTACAGGATAGTTTGTAAATGTAAATATTTTCATAATTTAATGTTATTTTTTGCACTAAAACAAAGACAAAAATTTGAAGTTGTTAATTCAAGATTTTTTGCTAAATCTAAGATTTTTTTTGGCCTAATTCAAGATTCTTTTACTTAATTGAAGATTTTTTTGGGGAGGATGTGGAACGTGAACTAAAATGAGCTTCAGCCCTGGTAGAACTGGTTCCACTGGCCCCACATGTGTTCCCTGTGGTTTCCTCCCAGATCATGTCCACCCTCTGCATCTGGATCGTCTTACCTACTGCGTCTCCCATGTTGTCCTCTCCTTCCTCGGTGTTCAGCAGCTCCGTCTTGTTGTTTTTGGTTTTGATGGTCGGTCTTCGCCTCGAACCTGGCATTTGAAAAAGGATTAGTCTCACTTGTTCTTTTTGTCTCTCAAATGTCACTGTTCTCACCTTCTGTTCACATCCATAGAAAAAACAAAACAAAAACAAGTCTTTATTGTTGTCCAGAGTTTTCACTTGTAAGTGTTTGTGCGCAGTTACACATCCACTTCTGACTGGGCAAAATCTGATGCTGCTAAACTATTCACTAAAAGCCAATCAGGCTTTTTTTTTTCTTTTTTTGGCAAAACATTGATGATAATATCTACAAGGACTGGCATCATTTTTATATTCTAGGAACTAGTGTCTTTGTCCTTGGTCTTCCATCTGCCTCATTCTGTGTGTGTGTGTGTGTGTGTGTGTGTGTTTACAGTCTGTCCAAATACGCCTTCATTTTCCTGTCTGTTGTTCTCGTCTAAACTGCACAAAAAGACCAGAGAAGAACAGGGGGAAAAAAAGGTCAGTTACCATCGAAATTTCCTGTGGCGTCTTCCTCAGCAAGAATCACCTCCTCTGTAGAAATGAGAGAGAGAGAGAGAGAGAGAGAGAGAGAGAGAGAGAGAGAGAGAGAGAGAGAGAGAGAGAGAGAGAGAGAGAGATTACATTAAGTTGTCAAATATTCAATCTCAATATGTCTCAATATGTAATACGTGTGCATGTGCATATATGTGTGTGTACGCATATATATGTATATGTGTGTGTGTGTGAGTGCATATATATGTGTGTGTGTGTGTGTGTGTGCATATGTATATGTGTATGTGTGCATGTGAATATATATGTGTGTGTGTGTGTGTTTGTGTGTGTGTCTGCATGCGCATATGTATGTGTGTGTGTGCATACATATGTGTGTGTGTGTGTGCATATATGTGTATGTGTGTGCATGTATATGTGTGTGTGTGTGCATATATGTGTATATGTGTGCATGTATATGTGTGTGTGTGCATACATATGTGTGTGCGTGTGTGCATATATGTGTATGTGTGTGCACGTATATGTGTGTATGTGCACATATGTGTGTGTGTGCACTGACCTGCTTTGCAGATCCACTCCAGATATCCGTTGAGTTCTCGTTCAATCTGCTGCTGTCGCCTCAGTTTGAGGAACTCGCTCCTGTTCTCCACTCGCTCTCTCTCTTTGGCAAATTCACTGTGGGAACATTGATATTCACCGTCATATTTTCAGTTTGATTCCACTGTTTTTTTACATCCATCTGGAGCATCCTGTCAGACACTGAGACAAAAAGGGTTCTAATATGGAGGAGCTGCAGTGGATACATGTTTGAAGAGTTCAGACCCACCCTGAGAGGACCCCCAGCACCAGGTTGAGCATGAAGAAGGAGCCGATGATGATGAGGGGGATGTAGTACATCCAGTTCCAGGCACTGCCCTCCACATCATTACTCTGCAAGAAACACACACACACACACACACACACACACACAGCAGAGAGGATGTTACATAGTCTGATCCACAAACAGACACATGGACCATAAACATGAACCCGTATGTGGTCTGGTTTATTTTCCACTCTGGTTGAAAACTTGACACTCTGCTGTTGTGTGAAGTGTTTTCAGTAACTGTTTACTCCTGTGCATTAATAAGTGTCACCTGCTGCTTTAGCAGAACCAACAGACCAGGACCTGGACTCCAAAACACAGTGACCCTGTTCAGGAGGAGGTGTTTGGGCGGTGGGAGGACCCCACAGAACTCCACACAGACAGACCCATGGGATGGAACCCACGTCCTTCTGCCTGTCAGCTGACTGGAAGAACTTCTGATGAACTTCTGTATGAACTTCTGTATGAACTTCTACTACTTCTAGAAAATCTGTTTTCTTGGGACACACCAAATCAATTTTTGTTTATCAATTTCCAGAACTTTGGGAACCACTGCCATGGCCAGATATCAGATATCAGGAACTAAACACTGTCCTCTCCACTATCTATGCTCTGATGGCTGAAGCAACAGAAGCAGACATACAGAAACATTCAGATCCTTTGTTGCAGGGCTGTCAAACTCATTTTAGTTCAGGGGCCATATTTAGCCCAATTTGATCTCAAGTGGGCCAGACCAGTAAAATAATGACTTAATAACCTATAAATTATGACAACTCCAAGTTTTTCTTTTTGTTTTAGTACAAAAAAACCTCAATTAAATTATGAAAATATTTACATTTTACAAAAAAGATGTGAATAACCTGAAAAAAACAAATTTCATTAGAAAAATTAGTGCAATTTTAACAATATTTTACCTGGACTTATTATTTATACATGTACATTTACACATAGTGTTCCATAAACATTTGGTAACAGGCAGAATACTGTTAAAATTTTGGAGTTTGGAACTGAAATTTGAACAATTTCTACAATATTCCATCTGTTATTATTAACACAACTCCAGATCACAGTGGATCCATAAATGCACCAAACATTTAGGAACAGGCAGAATATTGTTCAAATTGCTCATTTTGGGTTGTTCATCTTTGTTTTTAGTTATGTATTTATTTGCATTTTATTGTGAAAGAATAGTTTTGTAAATGTAAATATTTTCACAGTGTAATCTTGTTTTTTTCACTTAAATTTTTTCCACATAATTTTCCCCAAAGAAAATTTGTCGTCATTATTTATGGGTTATTGTGTTGGTATTTTGACTGTAGATCACATTGGTCTGTATGTGGAACCGGAACCAAAAGGATTTGGACAGCCTGGACTGTTCAGGTTCATTTCTGCACTTTCATCCTGCGGAATGGCCGGAATGGAACCTGTGGTGGGGGGGCCGGATTTGGCCCCCAGGCCGCATGTTTGACACCTGTGCTTTCTTGTCAGTATACAGATACATGTAACTTCTACTTTTAACCCATCATCAAGTGCTTTGCTCAAGGGCACGTAAGCCAGCAACTTTTTCTGCCAGTCCACGGAATCGAACCCTGTAGTCCACATCATGTACACGTAGCTCTTTTTGAAAATAGAACTATGTTCCTGTGACCGTCCAATCAAACCTCCTCTCTGTGTTTTCATGCAATTAGTGGAGAAAACAAAGTGTAACATCATCCATTTGCCTTTTTTAGAGGCAGGCTGCTTCGGCACTGGTTGCCTGGCAACTGTGCCGTGTGTTCCTGTGCGGTTAGCAGCGTATCTGCACTCGACTGACAAGCTAACAAACATCTAAAAAAATGGACTTTTTTCCACATGAACCTGAATGTACAGATCGTTTTCCTTCAGGAACAGCAGTTGTGCTGAGCCAGTATGTGTGACCTGGATAAGTGTTCACACTGTGACACAAACACACACACACCATATGGAGACGCACAAACACACACACCATATGGAGACGCACAAACAGGTGAACCAGCCTCCACTTTTTACTCCTTATGCCTTCTGTTTTATATTCCTATGTTCATATATTTTAGTCTGGATTGTTAAAAAGTGTCCACACCAGTACTGAATAGGATGTAACAATTACCGGTATAATGATAAACTGCGGTAAAATTGCAGATGGTTAGTATTACTGTTAAAATTCTAATTATCATGATAACTGTGTTTGATTACTGCACTTTTAGGGGAAAAAACCCTATGTAAAGATCTGCTTTTATGTCAAATATTTGAGTATAGTTTTAATTTATTACAATTTAATTTTCTATACCTAATATTTGGAACCAATATTCACTTTTAAAGTCTTTGAGAAGGTTCGTTAAGCTTCTGTGTGTTATTTATGCAATAAATTATATACATTTTTCAAATCAGATTTTATATATTTTTTTGTGAATTTTTGTCCTTTTATGTTTTTATAGTAGGTTAAAGTGAAAAAAATAATAGACAGATGATATAGATGAAGTTGTGCTGAAAAAAAAGAGATCCCAAACATGGGTATAGTAAACATTTGTTTATATAGTATATAAAGGCAAAATCAAAAGGACTGAAAAACGGACAAAATAGGCTCAGACCGCTAAGGGTTAATACTTGAATGTTTCTGCAACAGAAGGTACATTGTGCCAATTATTTTATTTTATTTTATTTTTTTTAAATACAACTTGGTTAAATTATTTCAGTGTGTGTATTAGTACTTTTTGAACATTTTGAGCACAATTTCAATAATACTGCGACAATAATGATAACCATGATAATTTTGGTCACAATAACCATGATATGAAATTTTCATATGGTTACATCCCTAGTGTAGAATCATCTAGGCCACAGGTATCAAACATGCGGCCCGGGGGCCAAATCTGGCCCGTCAAAAGGGTCCAATCCGGCCCCTAGGATGAATTTGTGAAATACAAAAATTACACTGAAGATATTAATAATCAAGGATGTTAAAATCATTTTAGGTCAATTCAATCTAAAAGAGGATCAGACTAGTAAAATATTATCATAATAACCTATAAATAATGAAAACTGCCAATTTTCCTCTTTGTTTTAGAATAAAAAAAGTAGAATTAGAAAAAAAGAGTTCCATTCACAGACTCTCCTTCTACAAAAAAATATGAATATCCTGAACAAATATGAACAATCTGAAATGTCTTAAGACAAGTATGCGGAATTTTATACAATATTCTGCCTGTTACTAAATCTTTCAGCTGTGATTCACATGTATAAATGATAAACTGAGGTGTAATATTGTTAACAATGCACTTTTTTTCTTCAGAATTTTCAGGCTGTTTATGTTGTGTTCAAGGACAGTTCATAGATATGAACATTTTCATGATGGAATTTGACTTTTTTCACTCAAAAGCATAGAGAAAACTTTGGAGTTGACATTATTTATAAGTTCTTATTCTATTATTTATGTTATTGTACTGGTCCGGCCCACTTTAGATCAGATTAGGCTGAATGTGGAACTGAACTGAGTTTGACAGCCCTGATCTAGACCACAGGTGTCTAACATACGGCCCGTGGACCAAAACTGGACCGTGAAAGGGTCCAGTCCTGTGGAGATTATTTAGTGTTTTTATTATGTAAGCAAATGGAAAAAAGGTTGTGACAGCCGTGTCCACAGCCACACTCACAAATACCACCACATGTTGAGTTACGCTGAGCCGCAGTCACTTGGTATACACACCAAGGTTCTAATAGTTTTGGATTTTTCATTATAGTTTAGTTTTATTTAGTTTGGACTTCTTTTTTTTTCTCTAATTCAGTTCATTTTTGTTCATTTTTAGAACAGGTTTGCTAGTTTTTATTAGTTTTAATTTTTTTCTAAATGCTTAGTTTTAGTTTAGTTTTTTTTTTTATATTTCTTTTTCTCCGTCGTATTCAAATAAATCCCAGACAGGACTCTGCTACTTTCTCCCAACTTTAGTCTCCATGTTTCCAGGTAGAGTGGGGACCAGAAGACGACTGGAAACCACAAGTGACGGACCGTCAAGTGTCGTATGGTGCCGTCAGATAAAATTGATAGAGCGAAATAAATCGATTTCATATCAATCCGACATTTTTATATGTTTTAGTTAGTTTTGTAAACACACAGTACAGTTTCAGTAAGTTATCATTTTTTTCTCTGTATTTAACTTTTATTAAGTCATTTATCACCATTTATTATAATATTATCTTCTGTATTTTGCGATTTTTCAATGAAAATCTGGTTTTTTTCCCAAATTGATTCACTGATCATGTGGATTTTCACAAAAAACTCAGATTAAAGTTGAGGGTTATTTTATCAGAAACAGAGAAAACGGAATAAAAAGTGTCTTTTTCGGTCCAATCTGTCATCAACTGAACGTAAACCCAGTGTGTCCATCCACTGTCATTGATCCAGCTCCATGGGTTTTACTGGTGAATCAGTGCTGTAGAAGATGACAGTGTTTCCATGGTAACCACTGAACGTCCAAATGGGTCATATCTGATGACCATGAAAAGATCAATAACTGTATTTTACACCAATTATTGACATGGATTGATAGGATTAATGGATCGACAGGGATGAGATCAGATGATACTTTTGCTGTTTATGTTTTAAATCTGCAGAACTAGTGTTGGTGCCCGTCTGAAGTCCATGACAGTCTGATGTTGACATGTTGTTGTTGTGATCAAGCCACAAATTACACACAATTTAACAACAGGCAACCCCATTTAAATTCCAGGCGGCCCCACGTAGGTTGGAAAACACTGGTCTATGGGTCTGTGTGTCCCACGTGGATGATCATACAGATGTCTGCACCAGTGTCCCTCCTCACCGTCTCTGTTTTCTATTGGACGTGTGTCTGAGCGTCTACTGCAGGGTTCTCAAACTCATGTTCTTCAGGTTCCACATTCAGCCTGATTTGATCTGCAGTGGGCCGAACCAGTAAAATAATAACAGAATAACCTGTAAATAATGACAACTGCCAATTTTTGTCTTTGTTTTACTGCAAAACAAACCTCTTTAATTATGAAAATACTTACTTTTATAAACTATCCAAACAAAAAAGATGTGAATAACCTGAAAAAAAATGAAATTTCTTGAGAAAAAATCATTGCAATTTTAACAATATTCTGCCTGAACTTATCATTTCTCCATGTGCATTCTGGATCAGATCTACAAAGACACTAAACACTGAGGAACAGGCAGAAAAGAGTTCAAATTGGGCTGAATTTTCTGAAGACATTTCAGGTTGTTCATATTTGTTCATGTTATTCACATTTTATTGTTACAGGATTGTTTGGAAATGTAAATATTTTCAGAATCTAATGTTATTTTTTGCACTAAAACAAAGACAAAAAATTGCAGTTGTCATTATTTGTAATATTTTTCTCACATCAAACCCGGTAGAAAATCTGCAGTCCTTCTTTTTTGTGGGTTCTTCTGCTGTTATTATTTGACTGTAGATCATATTGGTCTGTATGTGGAACCTGAACTAAAATGAGTTCCACAGCCTTGACTGTGGAATTTTTACACTTTGTAAATTCATCCCAGGGGTTGGATTGGAATCTTTGGGGGGGACGCATTTGGCCCCGGGACGCATGTTTGACACCCCTGATCTGCTGGTGGATTCTCATTGGACGGTGGCTGTGGAAGCTGGTGATTGGCCAGAATTCCATTCCGCTAAATGAGGCATAAAGTAGTTGGAGATCTGATTTCAAATGTCATTTATTTGTCTAAAAGCCATTTTCCAGGCCTCTCTCTCTCTCTCTCTCTCTCTCTCTCTCTCTCTCTCTCTTTCTCTCTTCCTCTCTGTTTGACTTCCTTTATCCGTCTTCTCATCTATCCTTTTTCTTTTTTTCTGCCTACAGAGTCGCTCTCCTTCTTTTTCCACCTCCTTCTCTTCCTCTCTCTCTATTCTGGTCCGTCTCGCTCTATATTTAACATCTTTTTCTGATGGATGGAGGCTGACTTCCACACTCTCACAGGCAGTCAAGAGGAAACCGATGAAAGTTTAATAGAGAAAAGAGCTGCACGGCGCAGGAGAAAGGCACACACGACTCCAGCTGCAGATTACAATCAGCTGATAGTTCCATTAAAGTCGCACCAGGGTCACGCAAACGCCAACGTTCTCCACTAACCTAATTCCTCTGATCGTCACATGGGTTTGTTAAGTGAAGGATGTGATATCGGATCAAACAGCACATGTCAGTTCATATGTAGATGTGCAAATGATTTGGTTCGTACTAAGATAAAACAGAACGTGCAAAAAAAGACAAATAAATAAATATAAATAATAATAATATTATCAACTCCTCTTTACAAGGGATGGAGACATTTGTTGTTAGTTTACATTATATTAACTGTTAATCAGCCCTGAGCATCAAAAAGAGGAGTTGATAATATTATTGATTTTGTTGTTGTTGTTTTTTTGTTGTGTTTTTTTTTTTTTTCTTTTTTTTTTCTCGTTTTTCATCTTTTATAGGTCTGTAGATCTATTGTATAATTTTTTTTGTATTGTGTCTGTGTGGTCCCTTATGTCTAAGTACATGTCTATGTAAATGTATAATTTAATTTTTTTTAAAAATGTGACGGCGGGGATTTGCCAGATAGATATGACCATATTTGGACATTCAGATGCTCTGTAGTTACTGTGGAAACACCGTCATCTTCTGCAACATTGATTCACCAGTAAAACCCATGGAGTTGGACAAATGATAGTTTTATATGTATTAAATAATGAATAAAATGAACTTATGATTGAATAAAAATGAATAATAAATATGAATAAAAATCTACAATATGAATAAAAATTGACAAAATAACAACGTGGGAAAAAAAGAGCAAAACATTTACATCAAATAAAGTAAAAGAATAAAATAAGTAACAAAATGAACAAAAACAGCTACTCTAATGAACAAAACCAACAAGAATTAATAATAAATCAACAAAGTAATAAGTAACGTGAACAAAATAAGACACAAACAGAACAAAATTCATTAAATCAAAATGATATGAATTAATATGAATTTATCAAAACTTTTACAAAATCCTGAATAACATGAAACAATAAACAAAAATTAACAAAAATGAACTCAAAAACAGAAAGAAACAAGCAACAGAATGAACAAAAACAGTCAAAATGATTGATAAAATGAGCAATAAATTAACAAAATAATACGTAACATGATCAAAATAGGCCACAAACTGAACAAAATGTAAGAAAAAGTTATAAAACCCGTGGAGTTGGATCAATGACAGTGGATGTGACACACTGGGTTTATGTTCAGTTAATGATAGATTTTGATGAAAAAGTAACTTTTTCTTCAGTTTTCTCTGTTTCTGATAAAATAACCTTCAACTTTAATGTGAGCTTTAATGAACATCTACATGATCAGTGAATTAAATACAGGAAAATACATGGATTTCACTTAAAAATGCAAAATACAGAGGATAATATTTCAATAAATGGAGAAAAATCCCTTGAGAAAGTTTAAATAGAGAGAAAAATTCATTTGGGAAGTGCCATAAAAGTCGCTCTTGGTCTTTAGGGGTTAAACAGGGTCAAATACCACCTTAAATGTGGATGATGCGGGTCAGAGGCCCCTGCAGGTTCTAAATGGTCCAAGGCTCAGAGCAGAGGTGAACTTACAAAGTAGAGCATGTCGGTCCATCCCTCCATGGTGATGCACTGGAAGACAGTGAGCACGGCGAACAGGATGTTGTCGAACTGGGTGATGCCGTAGTTGGGTCCGAGCCAGCCGCCTTTACATGACGTACCGTTAAGACACAAGCGGGACGGCAGCTCTTTACCGCAGGGCACCTCATCTACGATCTCATCTGGACAGAAAGAAAAGACAAGGAAGATGCAAGAAGAAGAAGAAGAAGAAGAAGAAGGGCATTTAGAACAGAAGAGAAAAAAAAATACAAAGAGATGATCACAAATGTGTAAGATGTGCAAGTAACTAAGTAATCTGGATACTCATTACCTCCGTCAAGGAGGTAAGTGATCTGCTAGTTTTTGATGAAACTCTTAAAACTGATGCAGTCAAATGGATGCTTACATTCCTTTACTATTACATATTATTATTTATTACGCATCATTATTATTTATTATTTCTTTATATTTTGCAGCACAAGTCAGAAATGCAAAGGTAATAGATTATATGTGTATGTATGTATGTGTGTGTATACAGATGTATGAGTGTGTGTGAACACATATATAACTAGAAAAGCACTCACAGAGCACACACCTGAATTTTTAAAAATCATTTTACAATTTTTTTTGTCTAAACATTTTCAATAATTTTTATAGATTTTTTTGCAAACTTTTTTACTTTGTATCAGCATTTTTCAATCATTTTTCACAGATTTTCATTCTTTCTTTCTTCTTTTTTTTTTTTTTTTTTAAATTTTGCACTAATAAGTTTAACTAATACGTTTTACTCTCCATTTTACATCTTCATTTCTATATATTGTGATTATTCCTTTATCTGTATGTTTACTTGTTTGTATTTTATGGGTTGTTGTACAGTGTCCTTGGGTGTCTTGAAAAGTGCTTATGAATCAAATTATTATTATTATTATTATTATTATTATTATTATTATTATTATTAATAATAACAATTTTCAATATTTTTTTTTTTTTACAATTTTTTTCATTTTGCACTGGAATTTGCATAGAAAAATAATTTGCGACACTTCTGTATTCCCAAAGGTTCATGTTATTGCCTGAATTTGCGTTTGTTGTTGTTTGTTGTTTTTCTTACTTGTGACGTCGTCGTAGCAGGTGGTATGGAACTTTCCCATGTAGAACTCCAGGCCGATGATGGCGAACATGAGGATGGCTACAAACAACAGCAGGCCGATCTGCAGCAGGGGGATCATAGCCTTCATGATGGACTTGAGCACCACCTGCAGGCCTGGAGGACACAGCGCATGACAAACAAACCCTCAGAGCTGGAGTTCACAGGCAAGCATTTATTTAACTGTGAGACGATCAAGGAAGTTAATTCAGGAAAACATTTGGCCTCAGTAAATAAACTGTGAGAAAAATGTACGCTGAAAAAAAAAAAAAAAAAGATTTTTTGGTGTAGTAATATGTATGAGGTTAACTGGAATTATTCAAGTAAAACTAAATACGTCATTCGTGTAATAAATAAACTGGGTGGGAAGAGTCAGTTGTATTCTGTATTTTCACATAATATTCAAAGGTTATAGTCCTTACATATGAACCTAGAAATACCACGTAAGTTTTAATATTCCATTTCAACTGCAGAAAAAATATGTCAAATGTTGTGTAAATGTTACTTAAATATTGTCCATTAATAAAAGTTAGAAAAAGTATTGTAGCGAGGCACACTGATCGTAATGGGGGCAGTTTGTGCCGAGTAATGGATTTGTGAAATGCAAAAATTACACTGAAGATATTAACACTCAGTGGTGTCATTTTAATTCAGGTTCCACATACAGACACATACAGTCCAGTTAGATTTCAAATGGGTCAGAACCAGTAAAATATGATCAGAATAACCTATAAATCATGACAACCCCAAATTTTCTCTGTGTTTTTTTGGTGTAAAAAAGTAAAATTACATGAAAATGTTTGCATTACCAAACCATATTTTTATAAAAAACGTGAATAATCTGAACAAATATAACAAACAGAAATGCCTTAAGAAAAGTAAATGCAATTTGACCAATATTCTGCCTGTTCCTAAATGTTTTGTGCGATTGTAACGCACATGTATAAATGATAAACTGATAAACCGAGGCAGAATATTGTTAAAATTGCACTTGTTTTTCTTAAGGCAATTCAAGTTGTTCCTGTTATTCACATTTTTCAGGAAACTTTGTAGATGTAAACCTGATCAGAATAGAATTTTACTTTTTTCACTGTTATTATTTTACTGGTTCGGTCCACTGGAGATCAAACTGGGCTGAATGTGGAACTGAACTAAAATGAGTTTGACAGTCCTGAATTGAAGTATAATCACTGCCTTTTCAGAAGTGTGTGGTGTATTAGGATGTGAGAAGTTCCACCAATGTTCACTCTCCTGTAACTTTGTTCTGCCAAAATATCACAGTATTTAAAAATTACCTCAAAAAGCCGTTAGCTTTAGCATTAGCATGAGCATTTTTCAATTTGAAACAGTCAGAGTCTGAGTAAAACTTACAAAGAAGGAGAAAATGAAATTCAATGACAATATTAACAATCACCAGTAAACTACCTGAGGTTTACTGGTAACATAAACATATATCCAAGTGTTCCTAAGTAAATAAACACCCCCAGTTTTTTTCAGTGTAGTTCGTTCAGTCGGCCCTTTCATTCCCATCTTAATTCGATGGTGTAAAAAACGTCTACAGCTGCAGTTCAGACAAAAACAACCCAGTGAATCCAAAGAAAACGACTTACTGGGAATCCCAGACACCAGTTTCAACGGTCGCAGCACTCTGACGGCTCGAAGGGTCCTCAGGTCGAGCTGAGAGCCCACCGACGACAAAATACTGCAGAGAAAAAACAAGAAGACGGAGAGAAAATGAAGCATTTCAACAAAAACTGACAATACAGACTCTGTGAGAACCGCAATTCCAGAAAAGTTGGGTGTAAAACCTCAAGAAAAAAACAGAAATCTGCACAAATACTGAACACATTTTTATTTGATCCCAACAGGATCTGATGCTATATCACCAAATGTTCCTGTGTTCAAACTGAAATTCTGTTTTACAGACATTACAGTTTCAGATCCTGTTCAAATGTTCAGATTCTATTAGTTCACAACTAACATCAGAACAGTATTTGAGTTCAATCCCAACAAAGGAACGAACATTATTTAATCTTTCATACATACTGGTCACTACAGTGGACAGCTATTCTACAGCTGTTCTCTGATCGTATTTTCAAGGATTTTATTGTTTTAGTTCCATATCAGCCAACACAGTGGACGTTTAGGCGTCATCTCATACACTGTAATTCATACCATTACTGAAACTTTGCTGTTCTTGATAAACCTGATCTGCACTAACATGTTTGAGTGTAAATCAGGTGCTTGTTATTGTTGTTAGACTGTCATTAACATTCTTTTTTTTTTTTTTTTTGCATATAATCTCCATAAAGTGAGTAATAACTAGTATTAGAGTTTGATAAAATGTGACAAAACATCAGATTAACAACATTTAAACAATTATTTCATCAGTAAATACATGTTTCTTTGCTTCAAAAATTAAACGTATGGTGTCCAGCTGAGTGGACATTTTTGCAACTCCATGAAAAACAGGTTCATAAAAAAACTATTTCAATCACATTTTTTTTTTTTTCATGTCTAAAGAGGAATAAAAACACTCAACACTCACACAATTAAGGTTCTCACAATTTGTGCATGAAAGGGTTAATAAGAGAGTGTTAAATAATAATAAATAAAATCTAAACAAAAATGAAAATCGAAAAAAAGAAAAAAAGAACCTCCACAAAATCTGCATTTGAATAAATACCTAAAAATATCCATACAGTACTTTTTAATATCGATACAGTATTGTGAAATGAAATATCGCAATATATTGCAGAACCGATATTTTATTACAGCCCTAGTCCTAAAAATAAACTCAGCGGATGTGACGTCACAGCTGTTCCACTAGTGTCTTTGATGAGTGGGTTTGAAATGTCCACGCTGTGTCTGATACGGAAACAGAAGACAGGGTCTGTCCACCAGCAGAGGGAGGGAGGGAGGGAGGGAGGAAGTATGGGGGAGAACAAAGAGGAGAACAGAAGGGGGGGGGGGGCGGGATGACCTTAACCCATACAGACACAAACCTCCACTGGCATCAAAAGCATCCACTAATCCTATCAATCCATGTCAATAATTGGTGTAGAATACAGTTCTTCATTTTTTCATGGTCATCAGATATGACCATATTTGGACGTTGAGAGGCTCGGTAGTTACCGTGGAAACACCATCATCTTCTACAACGTTGAAAAAATGTAAAAAATAAATAAATACTGAGTAAAAAAAAAAAAGCAAAATTGAACTAGAATGAAGTAAAAACAAAAAAAGAATGAAATAGGTAAAAAACTGAAGAAAAACAAATAAAGCAAACGAAATAAAAAAAAATAATGCGTAAAAAAAAAGTAAAATTAAACTAGAACAAAGTAAAAAAAAAAAATAAAAAAAATGGGGGGGTCCTGATTGGACCTGGTTTTGGCCCACAGGTCGTATGTTTGACACCTGTGCTCTCTTCTGTTGGATTTTCACTGACATTTGCACATGAACCGACTGCAGACGCTAAAAGCCAAGGCCTTTACGGAGAGACATTTTGTCTTTTTTCATCAATCAAAAAGAATGGATTTGCAGCCAAAAAAAAGAGATGTGAGAGCAAAAGACAGTTAGTGGCAATAAAAAAAAAGATCATTTTGCTTATAAATCAGTCCTCTTTAAAAACTTTTGCTTGAAAATCACTCCTCTCTGTTTGCAACTTTGAAAGTTTTGTTTGCGAATTTCACTGCACTTAATGGGCGTGGCCTATGCTGATGGATGAGAGAAGAGTTTCTATTGGTGGGTTTGACCTTGCTCCAGTGCCGGCTCCAGCTTCCACCTTAAACCCACTTATACTTAATTTATGAGCAAAATAATCTTTTTTTTTTTTTTTTTTTTTGAGTGCCACTTACTGTCATTTGCTCTCCAATCTCTTTTTTTGGGAATTCCAGAATGTCACTTTTTTTTTTCTGCACTTGTATATTTCTTTTTTTTTTTCTTTTGGTGTTCTGTTTGTCTATTTGAAACATATGTGTTTATATGGATGTATTTGTGGGGATGCCACCTGGATGGGGGGGGGGGGGGGGGCAAGTTCACAAATTGTGTAACAAATGCCTTAATGATGTCAATGTTATGGAAAAATGATAAATAAAGTTGTTAAAAAAAATAACAAATCTCCTCTTTGGTTGCAAATCCATTCTTTTTGATTGCTGAATAAAGACACAAATGTCTCTCCGTAGCCTGCTCTCTGTTGACTCTAAACCCTGGTCTTTTCTCAACTTGCGTCCGTTCCCTTCATCTCATTCTCCTCGTGTATTTTTTTCTTCCATTTCTCTGTGTCTTTTCTCGCGGACGCCTCGTTCAGAGGGTGAAGGCACCGCTTCAGTACTCATCCATGTGAGACAGAAAAGCGTCCGCCTCTGCGAGACGATCCAGAACCTTTAGGATGCGGTCTCCCCTGGCAACGGGCGAACGGTCCCACAATGCACCAGTAGAGGGAGCAGTGGGAAGAGAGGAAGGAAATAAAAATAAGAGGAACAGGAGAGGAGAGGAAAGGAGGGAAGTGTAGAAAAAAAAAGCTGATGTGTTTGAATTGGACTGGATTTATTTGTTTAACTCCAACAGTGTAGTTTTAGACATGAATGAAATGTATTAATTAAGTAAATTCATGTCGTTACTGCAGGTTTTTAAACTCATTAGAAAAGTGTCTCTCTGTAGTTAAAGCCCTGAATGTTAATGTAGACGAGACAAAAGAGAAACGAGAGAAACAACCCATTAACCCTTAAACACCCACAGCTGATTTTAGTGGATCTATAGCTGTCTATATCTGTCCCTCCAGCCCTCCCTTCCTTCCTTCCTTTTTATACCATCCTTACTTTCTTTACCCACTCTGTCCCTTCCTTCCTTCCTTCCTTCCTTCCTTCCTTCCTTCCTTCCTTCCTTCCTCCATCCATCCTTCTGTTCCTCCCTTCCTTCCTTCCTTTTTATACCATCCTTACTTTCTTTACCCACTCTGTCCCTTCCTTCCTTCCTTCCTGCTTTCCTTCCTTCCTCCATCCATCCTTCCGTTCCTCCCTTTCTTCCTTTTAATACTATCCTTACTTTCTTTACCCACTCTGTCCCTTCCTTCCTTCCTTCCTTCCTTCCTCCATCCATCCTTCCGTTCCTCCCTTTCTTCCTTCCTTCCTTTTTATACTATCCTTACTTTCTTTACCCACTTTGTCCCTTCCTTCCTTCCTTCCTTCCTCCATCCATCCATCCTTCTGTTCCTCCCTTTCTTCCTTCCTTCCTTTTTATACTATCCTTACTTTCTTTACCCACTCTGTCCATTCCTTCCTTCCTCCATCTTTCCGTTCCTCCCTTTCTTTCTTCCTTCCTTCCTTTTTATACCATCCTTACTTTTTTTACCCACTCTGTCTCTTCCTTCCTTCCCTCCTCCATCCTTCCGTTCCTCCCTTTCTTCCTTCCTTCCTTCCTTCCTTTTTATACTATCCTTACTTTCTTTACTCACTCTGTCCCTCCCTTCCTCCTTTCATTCCTTCCTTCCTCCATCCATCCTTCCATCCATCTCTTCCTTCCTCCTTTCTTTCTTCTTTATACTTCTCTTGTTTCCCATCTCTGCTTAAATTGACAGTTGTTTTTTTAATTGTGTGGCTAACACATGTCCGTCTTTCTTCAATAATTCTCTCTTTCGTAGCTGCATTTTATCCTCCAAACTTAGAGATCAAAAAAAAAAAGGAAAAAAAGAATAAACTTAATTCTTCAAATGAAACGCTGCCTTAGAGATGACAGGGGAGACGTGTCCTCATTAAACAAACGGTGGAGACAGACAGGAGTCAGTGATAAAATAAAGACAGAGACGGACGGGAGATGCATCATCCCTCTGGAGACGCAGCGTGAGAAACACAGCCAGCAGATTGAAACAGAGTGATGGTCCTGTGTGTCACAAGTGTGAGATTCAACTGGAAACTGACAGAGGGGGTGGGGGGCTCCAGAGAGGAAGGGGGGGGGGGGGGGGGGGGGGGGGGGGGGGGGGGCTCCAGAGAGGACGGAGGGTGGGTGGGTGGGCGGAGCTTCAGAGAGGACAGAGGGAGGCTTTTATCTGAGGATGGAGAAGGTGTTTGGACGGTGATGACAGAGGCTCTCACTGCTGGGAAACACCTTAGAGTCAGGGGAACGCACCGGCCCACATACACACGGGGAGGGTGGGGAGGGTGGACAGTGGAGACCCCAGACCCTGGAGTCCAAACTGTCCTCAGACCTAAAACCTGAACCGTCTTCTCCAGAACCCCTGACCCTCATCCTGTCGTCTTTGTCTGTAAACATAAAAAAATGACACTGGTGTTGATGACTTTATGGATCTGATGATGATGAAGATGATGATGATGATGATGAGGATGATGAAGATGATGATGAAGATGAAAATGATGATGAAGATGATGTAGATGATGATGAAGATGATGTAGATGATGATGAAGATGATGATGATGAAGATGATAATGAAGATGATGATGATGAAGATGATGATGAAGATCTGTGAGGTCACTAAACACCTTCACTTTGCCTGGTCTCTCCCGGATCGTGGTATTGCCATAGCAACCGGCAATTCCTCTCTCTCTTTGCTGAGTCTCCACGGTTACCGACCTGCTCTCATTCATAAGCGTTGCCGGGGCAACACAGCCCTGTCTCATTGATGGAATCTCAGAATTGCCGCAGCAACGGGGATGGGAAGTGGGTCTCCTAGCAATTGATTTTCAACCCCTTCGAAACCTATGCACCCTCCCCCCCCACCACCACCACCACCACCACCACCACCTACAAACGCACAAGCTATCCTCACCTACCCCCGCACACCTTGTTACAACAGCAGCACCTGTGTGTGGAATGAAAACAACACACACACACACTCATGCATACACACACTCACTCACACACACACACACACACTCACACATACACACACACACACACACACACACACAAACACTTGTTTGTGGTGAACGTCACATGTGTTCGATGTGACGACAGTGCTGAACGCTGCTCAGCTCAGGTAGGAAGGATGACCCAGTTTCTGCTGCTGCTGCTGTTCGACTCAAACATGTTGCATTCCTCAGTTCTGAACTGCACCACATGGAAGAACGGAGTATGTGGATCTGACACATGTCCAAGTCCAACAAAGCAAGTCATTTTACATCATAACTGAAAAGAACAAACTGGATCAGCACCGTGATAATGTTGTACAATCTAAATACCATTATCCTCATATTAGAACTGTCTAACTCAGACACAAATGGACCACAGTCTGTGGACCCACTGAGTCCAGGTGTTTGTGTTCTAACAGGGCTCTGGGATCCAAAACAAGAAGGACTAATGTCAGAATAGAGTTTAATATTATGGGACAGATATCCTGTTGATTATTATTCATGTTTGTGTGTCTGATCCTCATGAACAGGACATCTGACAGCTGGAGAAATGATGTGTCCACATATTTATGTCCATATAGTTTAGAAACAATATTTCACTGTAGTTTAATGGTAGATTTTTCTTCCTCAGTCAGATGTGATGACAGTAGATGGTTAGATGAAGATTTAACCCAAGTGACTGTTACTATGGATTATTGGACATTTTATTTGTGTATTTAGCTTAAAATTAAATAGTCAGAATACTTACAGTCATTCCATTCAAGTAGAATAAAAAGTAGTATATATATATATATATATATATATATATATATATATGTGTGTGTGTGTGTGTGTGTGTGTGTGTGTGTGTATATATATATATACACTACCAGTCAAAAGTTTGGACTCACCTGTTTTTCTTTATTTTCATTTTCTATTTACATTGTCGATTCTCACTGAAAGCATCAAAACTATGAATGAACACAGATGGAGTTATGTAGTTAAAAAAAGTGTGACATAACTCAAAACATGTTTTATATTTTAGATTCTTCAAAATAGTCATATTTTGCTTTTATTACTGCTTTGTACATTCTTGGTATTGTCTGGATGAGCTTCATGAGGTAGTCACCTGAAATGTTTTCCAACAGTTTTGAAGGAGTTCCCAGTGATGTTGAGCACTGGTTGGCCATCTGTGGTCCATCTCATGTCATTTAAATGAGAAGGTGAGTCCAAACTTTTGACTGGTAGTGTGCATATAAATACTACAGTAAAAGTGTTTCAGTGGGTCAAATCTGTTTGTTATTCGACAAAACTTTTCTTGTCTAACTGCTGTTCCTGAAAGTTTCAACAAATGACTGTTTTGCTAAAATCATAACACACACACCTGCAGTGACTGAAGCTCAACAACACTTGAGATGAGGGATCTAGAACTACAGTATTGAAAACAGATGATATCGATGATTGTCTTTAGAATTAACGTACAGAACTGGACATCGTATACTTACTTCGTAGCACATTTCAGTTTATTGGAGTTTATTTAGACTGTTTTTAATCGGTTTGTTTGACCTTAAAACCAGATGGAGCTTGTGAAAAATCTAACACTGAACTTTAGAGAAATATCCTCCTGACACCCAGAAAGTCAACATTTTCGCCATTTACATTAAATAACTGCTTTAATTGGAAACAGCATGATGCAACAGTTGTTTCAGATCCTTTTTTTTTCTTTTTTTTTTTTTTTTAAATATAATGTCCTTTTCAGTGGACATTAGGTATTTTTTTTTATTTTACAGTAAAGCTGTGGAAACTCTTGTCCACTACAGAGGACAAAAATACATGGCTGGGTCTCAGGAGGAGATGGACATAAATATTGGGACACATCATGTCTACAGCTGGAAGATGTCCTGTTCATCAATATGATATTTATCCCATAATATAAAACTATATTCTGACTAGGGCTGTAAGAAAGTATCGGTTCTGCAATATATCATGATATTTCATTTCACAATACTGTATCATATTAAAAAGTACTGTATGGATATTTTTAGGTATTTATTCAAATGCAGATATTGTGGAGGTTCATTTTGTTTTTTACTTTTCTTTATTGTTTATATTTTCTTTATTGTTATTTAACACTCTTTTATTCAATGATGTTAGTTTCTTTGTTGGGATTGAACTAAAATACTGTTCTGATGTTAGTTCTGAACTAATAGAATATGAACATTTGAACAGGATCTGAAACTGTAATGTCTGTAAAACAGAATTTCAATTTGAACACAGGAACATTTGGTGATATAACATTAGATCCTATTGGGGTCAAATAAAAATGTGTTTGGTATTTGTGCAGATTTCTCATGTGATTGAATTCTTCAAGGAAATAATCAATTAAAAAAAAGAAAAACAAAAAATTGCCTTTTTGAACAGTATCATGATATATCGTCATATATCGTATCGTGATTCTTGTATTGTGATTTGTATTGTATCGCCAGATTCTTGCCGATACACAGCCCTAAATCTGACATTAGTCCTTATTGTTTTGGATCCCAGACCCCTGTTACAACACAAACACCTGGATTCAACGGGTCCACAGACTGTGGTCCATTTGTGTCTGACTTAGACAGTTATAAGATGAGGATAAAGCAGTGTGATGTTCAGTGTTCATGTATGTTCTAAATCAGATGCATGTGTCCATGATCATGTATGTTCTAAATCAGATGCATGTGTCCATGATCATGTATGTTCTAAATCAGATGCATGTGTCCGTGGTAACGCTGTACAAACAGGTATGAACATGTTGTATGTAGCGCCTGGTCCCACAGTGTGGCTTCTGTGGCAAAAAATAGTCCCAACACACACACACATCATGTAAGAGAATGGGAGCAGTTCCAGGCAGTGCACGTGTGGAAGTGTGTGTGTGTGTGTGTGTGTGTGTGTGTGTTCATGCATGTGGATGTGTACATGTGCACATGGATAGAATGTGTGTTGTGTGGAAATAGTGTGGGAGTGCCATGTGTCATCACAGTGTGAGCTCCTGTTCCACTCAGGTCTCCCACTGAGGCCTTGTACACACACACACACACACACACACACACACACACACACACACACACACACATACACACACACACAGTAGGATTATTTTCCAGTATGACACAGTACACAGTGGAGGAATTTGGCCAAGACTCTGCTAAACACTTTTATTTTAATATTATAGGAAATATATTTACTATAGTGTGACTGTCAAATGGTGATATTTGACATTTCTGCAGATCCACTGTTAATATGTTCATCTAGTCACTCACACTTTTACAGACACTTCACTAAAACTGTGTTTTTAACTGAATGTGCAATAACCTGCTTTTACCCTACAGTACTTTTATTATTATTATTATTATTATTATTATTATTATTATTATTATTACTTTCTTCTGATCAGTACTCTATGTTACACGTGTGTATTTGTGTTTGTCTGAGCAACAGATCGGATACAGGTCACAAAGGAGCAAAAAAATTGGATTTGCGCCATTCAAACTGTCTACCAGATCGGATACAGTTCGCATATGGGCAAAAAAAATCGGATTTGTGCCCCATTTGCCTACAGTCTGAACGCAGCCTTCAGCTCCAGTTAAAGACACATGCAGGCTGAGGATTTTCAGATGTTTTTCTGAAGGAACTAAAGTGTCATTGGACAAACGAAGCTCAGAAAACCCAGAGGACGGTCTTTCTGAACCTTTACCCCCAGCTCTGCTCTCCTTCGCTGCTCCAGATACCGAACATTAAGCAGCACTTTACGACTGTTATGTCATAGCTCCGCCCCCTCGACCTCCACCAGTCAGGTGGTATGCTCCAGTCACTTCGCTTTAATGGGACAGTCCATTTCCTGGGTGGATGTGCAGAGGAACTGGGGGAGGGTTGGAGGTGAAAGTGGGGGTGGGGGGTTGTGTTCCAGCTGTTGTCATCCCACTCCTCCCTCTGTCTTCATCACACCTTCAGTTTCCTCCTCCATCCTGGTCCTTCTCCTCTCTCTCCATCCTGACCACATTCTCCATCCTCATCCCTCTTTCCTCTCTTTCCCTCTTGTTTTCTTGCTCTTCCATTATCGCTGATGTCAGCAGAGCACCAACACTCAGCTGATGGACTCTCTCTCTCTCTCTCCACTCCTCCACTCCCTCCTTTCCCTGTCTTTCTTCCTCCACTTCCTTTACTCCGTCTGTCTTCAGCCTGCTTCTGTTTTTTATGAAGCAGGACAATCACAGAAAAACCAGGATGAGGAGAAATGAAGGTGGTCAACAACAGGGGACAAACACCCTTCATCCCTCCACTCCATCCATCCATCCATCCATCTGCCCTTTAATCACATATATGTTTTATTAACCTTTATTTATCTGACAGGGGTTTGCTGACGGTGCAGGCTTTGCATCTGCAAACAGCCAAACACTTTCAACATCAGCCTTTCACACAAAAAAAAAAACAAATTCAACCCTTAGGGTGTATTCACACCAGGAAAGCCCGATAGTTCACTTGCTTTGGGCCGGACCAAATTTTATTTTATTTTTTAAATTTTGGTGCAGTTCACTTTCAAATTTTACATTTTTGTAAGTGGACCAAAATCTGTAAACAAAACCACATGTGCTGAGGTCGTTCAGCCGTTGGACAGAAATGAGCAGTGTCGATTAAAGCGCTCAGTCCAAAGTGAAAGGACAGAATCATGGACATTTTGCGTGCTGTTTTTGTTATCGTCATAGCGATATGGTTTTTACAGATGCAGACGTTTGCACAAATGTTTGAGCAGCAACAGTGTTTGAAGCAACGTCAGGTTTACAATATTGTAGAATTCATTTCTCAATGACAAAGACACAGACAGACGTCTACAGAGGACAGCGCTCATGTGCGCACATTATGTTGTGACTGTTGATCTTATTCACGCAGACGTAACAGGTTTGAAGTGTGAATTCTGCTAGTATAGAGGGTATGCACGTACATCACATCCCCCCCAGGCCACGCCCCTCTAAGTCAGGCTGAGTGGCAAAAACCAACCTGCTCAACATGACGGAGTATAGCAGTAAACACAGCCAGAGCGGGAAAATGTGAAATCTGAAATTAAATGAAGGACAGTTGGACTGGACATGGATCTGTACGAGCTACCAAAGAACAAGTGGTCCATGAACACTGACATGTGGACACAAATGGAGGATCCAGACCTGATCCAGGGTGGAGGGGATCAGCGCTATTTGGACCTGAAACAAATATACATGGTTTCATCATCACTGACAACCAGGGTCCAAAACTAGGGCCCAGAACCAGCTGATCCAAAGTGCATTTCCAGTCGAGCGTGGACTGACCCCAGTGAATATATGCATGATCTGCTGGGACTGAGGAGATTTACTGAGTCTAGTTCAGATCCAGTCCTTTATCCAACACAGATACTACTGCTGTGGACCAGCAGGGCACCACTGGATTCTGGGAAATTAGCAGATTTAGACCACCTGTTTTTAAATTAACACATTATTCTGCTAATATTATGGCTTTATTGTCAGAATATGACGACTTTATTCTCATAAACGAATGACATTTTTTTTAAATTATGAGGGTTTTTTTATAACTACGACTTTATTCTCATAACATTGTGATTCTTTTTGTATTCGACTTGATTCTCATAAAATTACAGGTTTTATATCGATATTTTATGACTTTATACTCATAGTGACCAGTGTTTTTATTTTCTTCTGTGGTCCTAATACTCTGTTGTAGCTTTATTCTCCAGTTCCCCCGTATTTGTAAAACTAGGTTAGCCTCAGTTTAAGTTGGTTTACTAATCATGTAGGAGCACAAGGTTCAGAATCACAAAGTGAAGACAAAAACCAGGAAAGATCTGATCATGAAACCAAGAGCTTTACTAAGAAGGACCGTTAGCCAAAACAATAAGTCATTTCAGGTCTGATTTGACCCAAAAATACAGCATAAATGAATGTTAGCTGACACCAAACAGGATCCACAGATCTAGGTTTGGTTTCCTGGATTTGTGGATCCATCTCCTTCTCTTTTCTTTGTCTTTCGGTGTCTGTAAAACGATAGCTCCCACTGCTTTAAGAACCTGCTCATACAATCAGTCTCACAACAGCTCTTCCCCATGTTTTATTCAATATTGTTCTTCAGTTTAGACAGTACTGAAGCCAACGCTGTCACTCATCTCCCTCTCTCTGCCACTCAGTGGGCGGAACCACGGTGACTTCTGCTAGCGGTGACGTCACGTGCAGACCCTCTATATCTACAGACTGTTCTGTTGACCTCTGCCTTTCTACAGTGTGAATATGAACTAATAATGCACCATTTACACAAGAGTAAACAAAAAACAGCTGTGTCGGATCGGGTCCGGGCTGCTTTCACACCTCAGATGAACTGCACCAGGGTTTGTATGGAACCGCAGCCAGACCACCTTCAGCTGGGTCTGGGTTCGCTTGTTTGGTCCGGAACAGAGTTCGGTGGTTTTTATTCACACCAGCCCAAAAGATCCGAACCAAGGGAGCAAACGAACTCTGGTCCGTTTTAAATGAACCAAACAAGGCAGGTGTGAACACACCCTAAAAGACCCAAACCATCAGCTGATCTAAACTGTTTAATACCTGTTCATCCACTAATCCTATCGATCCATGTCAATAATTGGTGTAAAATACAGTTCTTCATCTTTTTATGGTCATCAGATATGACCATATTTGGACGTTCAGAGGCTCCGTAGTTACCATGGAAACACCGTCATCTTCTACAGCATTGATTCACCAGTAAAACCCATAGAGTTGGATCAATGACAGTGGATAAAATGAACAAAAATAATAATAATATTTTTTAAAAAACAAACAAAGCTGAAAAATCATAAACAACAAAATAAGCAAAAATTTAGTAAAATAAAGTTTAAAAAAAAAAGAAAAGAAAAGAAAAGAAAAAAAGAGTAAAATAACCAACAAATTGAACACAAAGGGTCAAAGTCAGGAATAAAATTAACAAAAATTAACAATAATTAAAAAAAACTCTGTAAAATAATAACCAATGTGGAAAAAATAAGCAAAAATTTAGTAAATAAAGTAAAAGTAAAGAAGAAAAGAAGAAAATAAGCAACAAAATTAACATAAAAAGTCAAAGTAATGAATAAAATGAACAAAAATTAATCTAAAAAAATTCCTGCAAAATAATAAACTGTGGAAAAAATAAAAAAAATTGATAAAATAAAATTTAAAATAAAGAAAAGAGAAAAAAAAGGAATAAAATAACCAACAAATTGAACACAAAGGGTCAAAGTAAGGAATGAAATTAACAAAAATGAACAATAATTAAAAAAAAAAAAAACCTGTAAAATAATAAACAATGTGGAAAAAACAAGCAAAAAATTTAGTAAAAGAAAGCAAAAAAAAGAAGAAAAGAAAAGAAGAAAATAAAAGTAAGCAACAAAATCAACATAGAGAATCAAAGTAAGGAATAAAATGAACAAAAATTAATAATAAATCAACAAAATAATAAGAAACATGAACAAAATAAGTCTTACACTGAACAAAATTGAAGGAAAAAGGAATAAAATAGACAACAAAATGTCATCGTCTACGACACTGATCCACCAGTAAAACCCGTGGAGTTGGATCAATGACAGTGGATGGAGATGAACAAAAATGAATAGACCAACAAAGGAACTAACATTAATTAATAAAAGAGTTAAATATAAGAAATAAAATAGAAACCAACAAGAAAACTGAATCTCCACAATATCTCCATTTGAATAAACACCTAAAAATATCCATACAGTTCTTTTTAATTTCAGTACAGTTTTGTTAAACGAAATATCGCAAAATATTGCAGAACTGATATTTTCTATTTCTATTTTATATGTATCGTCGCCCCCTGCTGGCCAGTTTGCTTTATCATTAAACATGTCGTCTGTGTTTTCATACGGTCATATCCTGTTTTCTCTCAGGTTCAAACCACACCTTCTGATTACTAACCCTTTGATGCATGAATTATGAAAACCTCAGTGTTTTTATTCCTCTTCAGGCATGAAAAAAAAAACCAATGTGATTGATTTTTTTTTTTTTTTTGATGAACCTATTTTTTATGGAGTTACAAAAATGGCCACTCAGCTGGACACCATATGTTAAATTTTTGAAGTAAAGAAACATGTATTTAAAACGCAAAAACTATGAAATAAAAACATTTTTAATGCAGTTAATCTGATGTTTTCTCACATTTTATCATACTACTACATCTAATACTGGATATTACTCACTTCATGGAGATAATATGCAAAAAAAAAAAAGAATTTGTTTAACCCTTTCATGCACGCTGGTCACCACAGTGGACAGTTATTCAAAGCTCTTCTCTTGTATATTCATGGGTTTTGTTGTTTTAGTTCCATATCAGCCGACACAGTGGACACTTATGCACCATCCCATACACTGTAATTCATACCATTTGTGTAACTTTGCTATTCTAGATAAACCTGATCTACAGTAACATGTCTGAGTATTGAAGGAGTGGGATTAAATAAATTATATTTCCTCCCACTCCTTTTCAAATGTGCAAATGAAGTCATGTAGACGAATAAGTTTTGTTTTTGTTTTTTTGTTTTCTTCCATGACCTCTTACTACCTGTTTTATTTTTAAAGACTAAGTAAGATTACTTTGTCTTGTTGCATATTCAAAATAAACTAAACTAAAAAAAAAACTAACAAAAAAAATCAATTGCTTCAGATTGTTACTAAACTGCAATTAACTTTTTTTTAAAACAAAAAAATTGTTTGTTTTTTTTTTTGCACATTATCTCCATGAAGTGAATAATGACTAGTAATAGAGTTTGTTAAAATGTGACAAAACAGCAGATTAGCAGCAGTAAAAATGTTTTTATTTCATAGTTTTCACACAATATATCAGTAAATCCTTATTTCTTTTCTTCTGAAATTAAATGCATGGTGTCAAGCTGACGTTTTTGGAACTCCATGAAAAATAAGTTCATAAGAAAATTTTCAATCACATTGTTTTTTTCATGCCTAAAGAGGAATAAAAACATTAAGGAAATAAATGTTGATTAAGGTTCTCATAATTCATGCATGAAAGGGTTAAGAAAACTGTTAATTACAGTCTAATAACAACTAGCCATTGATTTAGACTCAACATGTTAGTGCAGATCAGGTTTATATAACAACTGTAAGTGTTCTATCTGCACGCTTCTCTTTTACTTAATGTTAATTGATTATTATTTACAATAATAATAATAATAATAATAATAATAATAATAATAATGGATTGGATTTATATAGCGCCTTTCTAGACACCCAAAGTGCTTTACATTATTGACCCCTTATTCATTCACTCTCACATTCTCCCTCTGGTGGTGGTAAACTACATCTGTATCCACAGCTGCCCTGGGACAGACTGACAGAAGCTTGGCGGCCATTTTGCACCTACGGCCCCTCCCACCACCAAACATTCATACACCAGTGTGGGTGGCACTGAAGGCAAGGAGGGTGAAGTGTCTTGCCCAAGGACACAACGGACTGACTAGGACAGAGCGGGATTCAAACCGCCAACCCTTCGGTTGCTGGACGACCCGCTCTACCAACTGAGCCATGGCCGCCCCGAAAGATGTTTTATTGATTATGTTTTAACTGTAATTGTGTGTTTTTAACCTGTCTCTTTTCCATTTTTGTAAAGCATGTGTATGAATTGTTCTATATGAATAAATTTGCCTCATTTCTTCATGCACTGTGTCGGCTGATATGGAACTAAAACAACAAAACCTATGAATACACAAGAGAACAGCTGGAGAATAGCTCCCCACTGGAGTGACCACTGTGCATGAAAGGGTTAAATACATGTGAGGAGTGTAACTGGTGTGACTGTGGGTGTGGTCTGGTCACTGGGGGGTGGGATACTGGGTCCAGAACCAGACCGGGTCAGAACCACTGCTGTACTTCTATCTCCTCTTCTTCTCTGTTATCCCTCTTCGGTTGCTCACGTCACTCTTTCCTGTGTCTATATAATCCTCTGTCCTCTGTTTTTCCATCCCCCGCTCTGTCGGCCCAGCTGATTGGTCCACCTGTCCCTCCATCTCCTGACAGCATGAGTCCTGGACCTCACAAGGACATGGCGTCTGGACTTCTGAGGCCATGTTTGGGTCTGTTCTATCTGGGGTTTTGACGGATGTTTATGACAGCTACACTTTAACCCTTACAGACCCAAACGTCCACCTTTAACCCTTAAAGACCCAAACGTCCTCCTTTAACCCTTAAAGATCCAAACGTCCGCCTTTAACCCTTAAAGATCCAAACGTCCGCCTTTAACCCTTAAAGACCCAATATGTCCACCTTTAACCCTTAAAGACCCAATATGTCCACCTTTAACCCTTAAAGACCCAAACGTCCTCCTTTAACCCTTACAGACCCAAACGTCCACCTTTAACCCTTACAGACCCAAACGTCCACCTTTAACCCTTACAGACCCAAACGTCCACCTTTAACCTTTACAGACCCAAACGTCCACCTTTAACGCTTAAAGACCCAAACGTCCTCCTTTAACCCTTACAGACCCAAACGTCCACCTTTAACCCTTACAGACCCAAACGTCCACCTTTAACCCTTACAGACCCAAACGTCCACCTTTAACCCTTACAGACCCAAACGTCCACCTTTAACCTTTACAGACCCAAACGTCCACCTTTAACGCTTAAAGACCCAAACGTCCTCCTTTAACCCTTAAAGACCCAATATGTCCACCTTTAACCCTTAAAGACCCAAACGTCCACCTTTAACCCTTACAGACCCAAACGTCCACCTTTAACCCTTACAGACCCAAACGTCCACCTTTAACCCTTACAGACCCAAACGTCCACCTTTAACCTTTACAGACCCAAACGTCCACCTTTAACGCTTAAAGACCCAAACGTCCTCCTTTAACCCTTAAAGACCCAAACGTCCGCCTTTAACCCTTAAAGACCCAAACGTCCACCTTTAACCCTTACAGACCTAAATGTCCTCCTTTATCCTAAACCATCTACTGATTTAAACCGTTTAATACCTGTTGATCCACTAATCCTATCAATCTATTTTAGGTATTTTGGGGTTTTTTTCAGGTTTTTGAGTGATTTTTGGGTGTTCATGAAAGACCCCAAAAAATATTTTATACATTTAGAGGTAGAACATGTAAAATCATAGTCATGGATGAAGAAAAAAAAAAAAAAAAGTAAAAACCATCTCTGAAGCATTTTAGAAGCAAAGAACAATTTAACCCAAACTAACCAATGGACTGATATTTATCCCATAATATAAAACTCTATTCTGACATTAGTCCTTATTGGGTACGGTTACATGATGTTTTTTAAATCCGATTTATTTTTCCAGAAAAAATAAATCCGGAACTAAAGTACTTTCTCTTCTGTTTACATGGAAATGTTAAACCCAAGTAAAGGTTTACATGAGAAATGTTTATTCGGTTCTGGCAGCCCTTCTGTTAGCTTAGCTTAGCATAGTCACTGCATTCCCATGGTCACACGTAGCCAGTTTTTAAAGGTGATTTGTCGTCTTTTATCAGTGATTTTGTGAAATCTGATTCTCCCTAATTATTTCTTTAGATCTGCGACTTACTGCACTCATACAATCTGTGGACTATTGTGTTGACGGAAGTTGGAAAATGTTTTTGTTGGAAGGGATGCATGCGCTAAATTAGCTTTGCTTTACCGTTTTAGCCTTGCATTAGTTTTTATTTCCCAAGATTTTATTCCTGCATTAAGTCACATGACCATGATTTGAGCCTCAGTTTGTGATCATGTTGACCCCAGCGGACTAAAGGAATGATTAGGGAGAACTGAATTTTACAGAATCACTCATAAAATACTACGGATCACCTCTAAAAGCCTGGCTACGTCTGACCATAGGAATGAAGCCATTATGCTAAGCTAGGCTAAGCTAAGCTAACAGAAGGGCTGCGAGAATAAGGCAATCGGTGCACTGCAGTGCAAACTGTTTAGCCCACTTATGGAACTCATTAGTTCATGACAAATGAATGAATAAAAACCAAGTGTTGAACTGTTCCTTCAGGGTTTTCCAGGCTGGTAGATCCCATCAGAACAGCCCACTGGAACGCTTTGGGAAGACTAGACTGCAGTGCATATTCTTCCACCAGCGCAGAATGTGTGCGTCATCGCCACAGGACAAGACACTGAGCATGTGCAGAATGGAAGGAATAAAGTCCAAACGGAAAAAAGGGTTTACATGTCCAAGGAAGAATTTAGTTCGGAATTAAAAGGGGATTAAACCAGTGACTTTAATCGGGTTTAAATTTAATCCAAACTTTTCTTTTTCAACTGGAATAAGGTGTTTACATGGTCATCTGAAATAGGATCTAACCTTTAATCAGATTAAACCAGGAATAAAAGTTGTCATGTAAATGCACGGAGTGTTTTGGATCCCAGACCCCTGTTAGAACAGAAACACCTGGATTCAACAGACTTCAGTCCATGTGTGTCTGAGTTCATTATGATCTGAGGCTAAACTGAATCAATGTTTTTTGGGGTTTTCAGTCCTGGTGTTCCTTGTCTTTGATTCAAACTCTCTGAATGCTGAATAAATGGACTCTTTCCGTGTGTGTGTGTGTGTGTGTGTGTGTGTGTGTGTGTGTGTGTGTGTGTGTGTGTTGTGTTCAGGTGCAGCAGTCGTCCTGCAGGGCTCACAGTTGGAGGGTATAGAAGAACATATAGAAGAGTGATGAGCCTGTAAACCACTGCACAGTAATAACCATAATGGAAGTGGTGGCAAAGGGACAGCGTTCAGCAGCTTCACTCTCACTCCTTCATGTCCTGACCCTCATTTTTCTCTTCTTCATGGACTTCATCTTCTGTCCCAGTGTTCATAGTGTTGTTTCTTTTTTTTTTCCGTGACCTGATGTTCCTCTTCATCCAGGAGCTTCCTTCTTCATCCTCCAGAGTCAGTCCAGCTGCTTTCAGATCCAACACGAGGAGCCGTTTGGATGCGATCTGCTCTGTTTGTGACGCACAAACTCAGCTGTGATTTGTCCCCAGGGTGACTCAGAAGTTCCTGTTGCCCCATGTGCAGGCTCCTGATGTCGTTCTGCCGCTCTGCCAGACACACCAGTGACTCACCACAACCATCCGTTCACACCAGGACGGGTTTTTAAAGGGTTTTTTTGCAGAGATTTTCACCATTTCACCTATAACGCTGATCTACCAGTCAAATACTTCCACAATAAAAGTAGTGAAATCTTACCTCGTGTGAGTCACTACTAGGGATGTAACGTGAAAATTTCATATCGCGGTTTTTGTGACTAAAATTATCACGGTTATTATTATCACAGTATTGTTGAAATTGTGCTCAAAGTGTTCAAAAAGTACTAATACACACACTGAAATAATTTAACCAAGTTGTATTTAAATAAATAAATAAATAAAATAATTAGCACAATGTACCTTTAGTTGGCAGAAACATTCAAATATTAACCCTTAGTGGTCTGAGCCTATTTTGGCCGTTTTTCAGTCCTTTTGATTTTGCCTTTAACAAATGTTTACTATACCCATGTTTGGGATCTGTTTTATCAACACAACTTCATCTATATCATCTGCCTATTATTTTTTTTCACTTTAACCTACTATAAAAACATAAAAGGACAGAAAACACAAAAAAATATATAAAATCCGATTTGAAAAATGTATATAATTTATTGCATAAATAACACACAGATGCTTAACGAACCTTTTCAAAGACTTCAAAAGTGAATATTGGTTCCAAATATTAGGTATAGAAAATCAAAATTGTAATAAATTAAAACTATACTCAAATATTTGACATAAAAGCAGATCTTTACATCGAGTTTCCCCTAAAAGTGCGGTAATTAAACACAGTTATCATGGTAATTAGAATTTAAACAGTAATACTAACCCTCTACAATTTTACCGCGGTTTATCATTATACCGGTAATCATTACATCCCTATTCACTAGTCACTCTTCCATTGGACATCTGCGCAAAACTTTACCAATACTTAGTAGATTGTAAAAAAAAAAAAAAAAAAAAACAGAAGCGTGTACTGTCGGTTTTTCCATTAGATCACAAATGCGATTGTGGAATCAGTGACATCTTTGAAATCACTTCTTAAAAAACATTTTTATAGACTTGCCTTTATGTGATGTCTGTCTCTTTTTAATTTTAATTTTTTAAATTGGAATTTTATCCTCTTTGGTTATTAATTTATATTCTCATACATGATATTGTTTTATCTCACTCCTTTATTTTTACATTGATTTGACAGCATCAAGTTATCCCTGCCCTCTTTACTCCAATTCACTTCATTTATTCAAAGTGTCATGTTTTCCACATTATTTATTATTTATTAAATTATTATAAATTTGTTTTAATTTAATCCACTGTCATTGATCCAACTCCATGGGTTTTACTGGTCAATCAATGTTGTAGAAGATGACGATGTTTCCACGGTAACTACGGAGCCTCTGAATGTCCAAATATGGTCATATCTGATGACCACGAAAAGATGAAAAACTGTATTTTACACCAATGGTTTTTTTTTTACACGTATTGATAGGATTAGTGGTTCAGAAGACATTCGACAGTTTAGATCAGTAGATGGTTTTGGTCGTCGGTGGATGTTTGGGTCTTGATAGGTTAAATATAGTGTACTAGCGTAGCATGAGAATGGTCTATTTTTGGACGCTGCCTCTGAGAACATCCATTAGGAGAGTCATTTGGACGTCTATGGTGTCTTCTCATTGACTGGCTGGCCCAGAGTCGACTGTAAATGATTAGTTTACAGTGTGACGTCACAACACGGCGCTGGAAATCGATGGATTGTCATCCCTGAATACGAAATACAGAAGTGGCTGCATATGCGTGTGCATGTGCGTGTGCCTGTGCATGTGCCTGCGCATGTGCCTGTGCATGTGCGTGAGTCCCGTCTCTTTCTCCTCTCCCTCATTTAATTCTTGCCTTCATCAAGTCTCTTTCTCTAGTTGTGCGTTTGCCAAGAATGAAGTCAGCACACATGCACACACACACCCATGTACGCACACTTACACACACACACACACACACACACACACACACATATACGTAGACGTTTCACAGCGGCGGCAGAAGCCTTCCTTCTCAGTCACGACTCACACAGCACCGTCTTCCACAAACCACCAGAGGAGAGAAAAGGCAAAGACAGGGAAACACTGACACTATTAACACTACAAATCCAACCCAAACCAAACCCCAGAGCCCCGACTCTGACCTGGAGGACACGCACATCACTTTAACCCTTTAGTGGTCTGAGCCTTTTTAGGCCGTTTTTCAGTCCTTTTGATTTTGCCTTTATATACTATATACAAAAAAGTTTACTATACCCACATTTGGGATCTTTTTTTTTTTTTTTTTAAATTATTTTTCACTTTAACCTACTCTATCAACACAAAAGGACAAAAAACACGCAAAAAATATAAAATCCGATTTGAAAAATGTATATAATTTATTGCATAAATAACACAAAGATGCTTAATGAACCTTTTCAAAGACTTTAAAAGTGAATATTGGTTCCAAATATTAGGTATGTAAAATTAAAATTGTAATAAATTAAAACTATACTCAAATATTTGACATAAAAACAGATCTTTACAAAGGCGTTTTCTCACCCCCCCACTAATGTGTGGCCACGAGATAAGTAACAAGTGGCCACGAGATAAGTAATGTGTAGCTACAAGTTACTAATGTGTGGCCACGAGTTAGGTAACGCGTGTCTACGAGTTACTAATGTGTGGCCACAAGATAAGTAATAAGTGACTACGAGATAAGTAATGCATAGCTGCAAGTAACTAATGTGTGGCCACAAGATAAGTAACGTGCAGCTATGAGTTACTAATGTGTGGCCATGAGATAAGTAACACATAGCTACAAGTTACTAATGTGTGGGCACGAGATAAGTAACGTGCAGCTACGAGTTACTTATGCGTGGCCAAAAGATAAGTAACATGTAGGTACGAGTTACTAATGTGTGGCCTTGAGATAAGTAATGTGCAGCTACAAGTTACTAATGTGTGGCCACAAGATAAATAATGAGTGTCTATGAGTTACAAATGTGTGGTCACGAGATAAGTAACGCATAGCTATGAGTTACTAACGAGTGGCCATGAGATAAGTAACGCATCTATGAGCTACAAATATGTGGCCACGAGATAAGTAATACGTAGCTACGCGTTACTAATGTGTAACCATGAGATAAGTAACGCGTAGCTATGAATTACTAATGTGTGACCACAAGACAAC
The DNA here is from genome assembly GCF_902148855.1 of Sphaeramia orbicularis. Taxonomy (NCBI): domain Eukaryota; kingdom Metazoa; phylum Chordata; class Actinopteri; order Kurtiformes; family Apogonidae; genus Sphaeramia; species Sphaeramia orbicularis. The sequence goes on from NC_043957.1 coordinate 7,077,296, forward strand.
TAATGCCTGTCTATGAGTTACAAATGTGTGTCCACGAGATAAGTAACACGTAGCTACAAGTTACTAATACCCCGTACTAAAACCTGATGTCTTACCATAAGTGTTTGAAGTATATGACGGTAATTCAAACCAAGATGAAAATCAAATCAAATCAAACTGAAGTGTTCCATGTTGGTCAGAACATCAAATCGTTCAACACTCCTCAGCAGTCTCACAGGTGAACTGTCCTATGGTCACGCATTAGTAGTCACTCATGGCCATGCTTTTTTTTTCTCCTTACGTCACCAAAGGGGCTCCGTAGAATACGCCTCTGCACAGAAATAAAAACATCCCACCATCACCTGAAAAAGGCTAAAGGTGGAGCATAAAAATGCGTTGAATGACATGAAACTAATGCCGCGTTTCCACTACGTGGTATCAACTCGACTCGGCCTTTTTGTGTTTCCATTACGAAAAAGGACCTGGAATCTGGTACCTGGTACTAGTTTTTTGGTATCACCTCCGCCGAGGTTCCGGGACTGGGGACCAGGTACTAAAAGGTGACGTGTAAACACTGAAGACCACTGATTGGTTAGAGAGTCGCCTCTATGACCTGCCCTTTTACAAAACCAGATGCGGAAGTTGAAATTAAGTATAGCGGTAGGTTAATCCACATGATGACAGTCTGTGAAACTACACCATGGTTTATCGAGGAGGTTTAGATGTAAAAATTCAGCATGAGCTTGACGAGACAACACGCGAGTGAGTTTATCAGCAACTCTGAGCAGACGACACAGAAGTAACGCACCACATTGCTATGATGACCAGGTACTGTAAAGTATCCTGTAATGGAAACGGTCTGCAGGAATAGGACCTGGTTCCAGAGTCAAGTCGAGTCGAGCTGGTTCCACGTAGTGGAAACGCGGCATTAGACACCATCTTCCATAAATGAATCTTATTGGGAGTCTTTGGGTTTTGATAAAGACTTTCCACCATGGTCTGACTCCAGTTCTGAATACCAGACCTGGGGGCTGAACATTAATGCCACCATGGACTTAAATAAACACTGTGATGTTGCATCAGCGTATTAAAATGATGCAACGGCGAGTGTGCGGTGTAATTAAAGCTAAAGGTGGTCCAGGAAAATGACACTAAGGAGGGTTGTTTTGGGGTTTTTTTGGCTAAGTTGTGTAAAACTAAAGCAGAATATGACATAATCATCCACTGCACAGCTGTATGTAAATGCTAACACATGCTAATTGCTACAGCTTTGCTCTTGTGTGGTCGCCGCATGTGCATTAAAACTGTAACATCCACACAAATGTACAAAAATACAACCGGGATCAGCCTCTTTTCTGCTCCAAAAATGTTAGTTGAGGTCAGGATAGATCAAAAATTCCTATCAAGAATCATTTCATTTACAGCTGCCAACGTGAAAAGTAGCGTCGTACACAGCAGTTTTCATAGAAAAAAGGATTGAGCAAAATGTCCTCCCTTTCCAACAGTTTTCATTCTTGGACCTCACACTGATAGGAATACAAGAGCTCACCCAAACACACACACACACACACACACACACACACACTGGTAAACATATGCTAGGTTTCCTGCATCATGGGTTCACAGTCAGACCCTGCGTTCAGTTGAACATTCTTTTATGAATATACATGAACACTGGAAACATGAGTGTAATTGCCAATATAGGCCATGCATAATAAATGTGTGTGTACGTAAATACAGAAATGCACTATGTGTGTGTGTGTGTGTGTGTGTGTGTGTTCTATAGGCTGTGTTGACTGATTGATCATAGTGTGCAGGAAAAGCAGGTTACTGCAGCGCTTACACACACATCCCCTCTGAGCGCGCTCCTCAGCGTTTGCTCTTTCTCATTTCCCTCCCTCTCTCTCCCTCTCTCTCTCTCACCCCTCCCCCTGCTTCCATCTCCATCTTCGCCCTCCCTCCTCCTCCTCCTCCTCCAAACCTCTCTCATTCTCCATACATTACTCACTTTCAACTCCCCCGCACCCCCCCCCCCCCCCTCCACCCCTCCCTCCTCCATCCGTCCTGTGGTCTTCCTCTATCTCCTCTCAGGTCTCCATCCTTTCACCACCTTCTTTAACAGACAAACCCATCATGCATTCCCTCTCCCCCCCCCCCCCTCTCTCCCTCTCTCTCTTAAATTCCAAAAGGCTTTATCGTCATTACAAACAAACGTTTACATTAACCAAAGCAAATCATACATTCAAAGGAGAAAACAACTTTAACAACATTAATATTAAAATAAAGAGAAGGCATTTAAAAAAAAATGCATATATATATATATATATATATATATATATATATATATATATGCATTAAGAATCTAATCCTCTCTCTGTCCTCTTATCCAGATCCCAGGGGAAACCACAGACATCATCACATGTCCTTTCCCTCCTCCTTCTCCTCCTTTTCTTTCTCCTCCTTTTCCTTCTCCTCCTCATTCTCCTCTTCGTTTCCTTCTTCTCCATCTCCTCCTCCTCTTTTTCCTCCTCCTCCTCCTTTTCCTCCTCTTCCTCTTCCTTTCCTCCTGCTCCTCCTCCTCCTCCTCTAGTTGAATGTTGGTCTTTATTAGGTCTATGTTCCAGTGTGATTGGGTTCATGTTGTAATTGTACGTCATGACCAAAGTAAAACTGAAGTTAAATTCCTTGTATGTGTTCACATTTGGCCAAAGAAGCAGATTCAGAATCAGATTTGGATTCTGATTGTATTTGCTGCTGCCTCTTGGCCTGGACTCCCTTCAATATGAGGTTCTTAGTCTCAATGGGATTTTTTCCTGGTTAAAAAAAAAAAAAAAAAACTACCTTCAGCTGCGTAGATTTGAAATAAAGACAAAGAGTCCAAACTAGCTGAATAATTTGTGCCTCTTTTAGGATCTTCTTCCTCCTGTCTTTACTTTCTCACCAACACTCACATGTTGTTTTCCATCGCACATTTTCAACTGACATTGGAAAATAAACCACACAAAAAAGGAGCAAATGCACCAAATTTAGCAACTGTTCCACTGATTCAGACCAGGTGTGAAAGTGTCCTGAAAGAAAAAAAAAAAAAAACACTATGTGAGCTTCAACCCTCTGGTGAGTATTCCAAATTTATCTGGATGTTCTTAGAACGGATGGAATAAACACAAGCAGGAACAGTTCAGATCTACTTTCACTGTTTGTTTCAAAGCTCCTGTAGAACTGAAGTGAGTCTGTAACAAGGTTCTAATATTTTGGATTTTTCATTATAGTTTAGTTTTATTTAGTTTTGACTTTTTTTCTCTAATTCAGTTAGTTTTAATTCATTTTTAGAGCAGGTTTGATAGTTTTTATTAGTTTTCATTTTTTTCTAAATGCTTAGCTTTAGTTTAGTTTTAGTATTAGTTTTAGTTTTGTCATATCTTTTCTCTTCTTCTTCGTCATATTCAAATAAATCGCAGACAGGACTCTGCTGCTTTCTTCCAACTTTAGTCTCCATGTTTCCAGGTAGAGTGGGGACCAGAAGACGACTGGAAACCACAAGTGAACACAAGTGACGGACCATCAAGTGTCGTATGGTGACAGCAGAGAAAACTGTAAATCGATTTCATATCAATCCGACGTTGGCAAAGATGAAAACGAAGGGAATTTTATCCATAATTTTATCCATTTTAATTAGTTTTGTAAGCACACAATACAGTTTCAGTTAGTTAGCGTTTTTTAATTATAGTTTTTATTTATTTCAGTTAATGGCAATGTTTTTTCAATTCTAGTTTTCATTATTTTGTTAATTTTCATTAATGATAATAACCTTGGTCTGGAGTTAAAGGGGAATTATGTAACATCTGCACCTTAACCCACACAGACCCTAGGGCTGTAAGAAAAGATCAGTTCTGCAATATATCACGATATTTCATTTCACAATATTGTATCGATATTAAAAAGTACTGTATCAATATTTTTAGGTATTTATTCAGATGCAGATATTGTGGAGGTTCATTTTTGTTTCTTTATTGTTTATATTTTATTTATTATTATTTAACACTCTTTTATTCAATAATGTTAGTTCCTTTGTTGGGATTGAACTAAAATACTGTTCTGATGTTAGTTGTGAACTAATAGAATCTGAACATTTGAACAGGATCTGAAACTGTAATGTCTGTAAAACAGAATTTCAGTTTGAACACAGGAACATTTGGTGACATAACATTAGATCCTGTTGGGATCAAATACCTTCAAACATCTCACATGGTTTCAAAATCCAAGGAGAAAAGATGGGTTTGACGAGGGGATTTAAAAACAGACAGAGGAGGTTCCATAGTTTAGTTTAGGGTTAGGGTCTGTAGACACTGTCCCCTGGTGGTCTGGAGAATAATGCCTTTAGAACCCTTTAGAAAGTGAGTTAAACTAAATGTGCACAAACATGGACATCATGCGTGAAAGGGTTAACGTAAAGACAAAGACAACAAAGGGAGGACACCCTGTGACCGGTCCCCATCGCCATAACAACCAAACCTGCTCCCTCATCTCTGAGAGGAGTGACATTTAACTTTGCCCTGAATGCTGCTCCCTGCAGTGATGCTCTGATCCTGCCTCCGACAGGATGTGTGTGCTTGTGTGTGTGTGTGTGTGTGTGTGTGTGTGTGTGTGTGTGTGTGTATATATAAGTGTGTGTGTGTGTCCTCATTAAAAGAGGATGGAGACCAAGGGGGGAGTGGCCCCGATAACACAAACACACCTTGTCAAACCAGACCTCTGCTGGTTCTGTGTGAGGAAAACACAGGAAGTAAAGCTACCGTTCCACCACACGTTCACAACAGAAAAGACCAGAAAAGACCAGAAAATACGCAGAGTTTCCTCTGTTTTGTGTGGAACGTTAAAGCTTAGAACATCATTTAGCTGCGGTTCAGTCCAGTGTGTGTGTTTGACTCGTCCATGTCCATCTGAATCACAAGCTTCTCCTCCTGACAAACACTAGACCTTGTTTCCATCTCCTCCCATCCCCCGCTCCTCTGCTTTCTCGCTCCGGCAGCCATATTTAGATCACACATACAACACACATGCACACACACACACACACACACGCACACACACACACATACATACATACACTACAGTCAGAAAACAACAGGCAAAGCTCATCGTTGTAAATTAACGGCTTCTTAGAAAATTTACTTCAACACATTTTAAAATATTGTGATTCTCTTTTTTGAAAATACTTTTGATCTTTTTTTTATTTTTATACAAAGTAAAAACTTGTCCTTTTATTCCTCTGTTGCTGCTGATACATCCACCATCACTTTAACTGGACTGGTGCTGCAAAGACTACTGTGTAATTTTGTACATTTTAAGAATTTATTTTATTATTTTTTTGAATATTTTATGGTAGTTCTTATTCTACTCTATTTATCTTTTGTATATTTTAATTTGTATTTTATCCTTTTATCTTTCTCATGCTACAGAACCAAGACCTGGTTCGTTATGTTTCTTTCTATCATCTACTGCACTGGAAAAAATGCTCCTCTAAAAACAAGTTTTAGAAAAAAAATTATCCAAGATATTTTTGCTTGAATTAAGCAAAAATATCTTGAATTAATCAAAAAAAAAAAATCTTGAATTAAGAAAAAAAAAATCTTGAATTAAGAAAAAAAAAATCTTGAATTAAGCAAAAACAAAAATAAATAAATAAAAAACAAACAAAAAACAAAAACCCAACAACCTTGAATTAGGCGGAAAAAAAAAAAAAAATGCCATTGGAACAGGTGAAAATTCGCTTGTTCAGATTAGTGTAAATCAGATTTTCCAGATCTATTGTCTATAAATCAGTTCTTCTATCTCATTGTAAAGTTCCTCTGTAGGTGATTCTGTCTGATTTTAAGTGTGATCAGATATTTGGACTAGAAATGAGAAAAATACACTTGATAAGACTTAGATTTTTTGCAGTGTATTGACCGAATGACAATAAAGTCGAGTCTGAGTCTGAAACAGTTATGTTAAAATGAATTAAGTTCTGGTTAAAATGGTTCAAATCCAAATCCACAGATCAGTTCTGATGGTCCAGGCCCAGTTTGTTTGGGTTGTTTCTTTGTTTCTGTTTTTTTCTTTCTTGGGGGGGGGGGGGGGTACACAGAGTCTAAAAAGGCCACTTAGGTCAAACACACACACACACACCTATGGATTTGTTGGTTCTGCTGGTCCGTTCAGTCAGAACTCATCAGTACAGTTCTGTCTTAGTCATGTGACTTCAGCTGCTTTTAGCTACAACTTCATATAAAAATAAAAATAAAAGTCAACACAAACTATAATTCAGTGCTTTTCAACCTTGGGGTTGGGACCCCACATGGGGTCGCCAGGAATTCAAATGGAGTCACCTGAAATTTCTAGTAATTGATAAAAATGTAAAAAAAACAAACAAAAAAAAAAAAACCTTGCTAATAAAAGATGTATGGTGAGTTTAGACAGAGACAACCCCAATCCATAACAGACATGACAAACTGTGAGTCTGAAACTCAAGCACTGTGGTTCTGTTTCTGTGTCAAATGTTCATTGTGGTCAGTTTCAGATGCTGCAGCTCTTTCATAATTCATAGTTTCAGTTCTTGTTTGTTCAGTATTAATTGTCCTCCTTGTAAATCACAGCTGGACTGACTGTACATATCCTGACCAAGGAAAATCCAATTCTCCCTTTGTGCAGTAATCTACACCTGGATTTACTGCCTCTGTCCATAATAATAGACATTATATAGACTAAATGTCGTCTGAAATTAATGTGTATTTGCAGCATAGTATAGCAAACTATCACATGATCAAAAACAAATTAATTTGAGCAAAAAAAAAAAAAAAGTCTACATTTTGAATGTCTGGGGTCACCAGAAATGTGTGATGTGAAAATGGGGTCACGAGCCAAAAACGGTTGGAAACCACTGGTATAAATGTTTTCCTGAAGGTCAGACACATATGTAAACACTGGTCATGTATGTGTTATTTTATGTGTAAACTGAGGACAGAAGAAGAGGACAGTTCAGGTGTGAAACTCAGTGTTGTGTCCATGTGAGTCTGAGGAGGACCAGGTCCAAGGTGGTCCAGACCGGTCCTAACCCCAGAACCAGCCCTTCTAAACAGAGTGTACTCACCCGGTGAGCACCACCACAAAGTCCATGACGTTCCAGCCGTTCCTCAAATACGAGCCCTTATGTAAGGCAAAACCCAGAGCCAGGATCTTTATCCCCGACTCAAAACAGAAGATGGCTATGAAGTAGGGCTCTGTGTCCTCCTGTGGAGACAAAGACGGACAGGGGGGACACATGAGGGACACATTCTGGACCAGGTTCAACTCATATACATGTCAGTTCAATGTCAGTTCTATGCCTGGATTTCAGTTTTTAACCCACACACACAGACCCAGAGATACTTTAGTGTCAGTTACCAAGGATTTTTTTTTTCTCTATTTAACCTTTTCTTAAGTGATTTATCACCATGTTGAGTCTGCTTGTATGACTGTACTGCCATGATCATATTGTTGGGTGTAATTCAGTTACTGCATTATCTATTTGTCATGGTTTGATGTTAAAATTAGGAAAATATTGTTTGACTCTTGTACCAAGTTAGCAATAGAGGTGTAAAAGCACTGAGGGGTAGGATTAAATGAGTTCATACTTCTTCCTACTCCTTTTCAACCATGCAAAATTCAGACTTGTATGTGCTTGGAGATAGATTCTGTCCATTTGAATGTTTTATTTTTTATTTATTTTATTTTATTTATTTTATTTTTTTTTGCATGTTAGAAATAAAAACCATTTACTGTAATATTATCATCTTTATTTTACATTTTTTTCAGTGTAAATCATGTATTTTCCAATATTTAATTCACTGATCATGTAGGTCAGAGGTGTCAAACATGCGTCCCGGGGCCAAATGCGTCCCCCCTAAAGGTTCCAATCCGACCCCTGGGATGAATTTACAAAGTGTAAAAATTCCACAGTCAAGGCTGTGGAACTCATTTTAGTGTCGGTTCCACATACAGACCAATATGATCTACAGTCAAATAATAACAGCAGAAGAACCGACAAAAAAGAAGGACTGCAGATTTTCTTCTCAGTTTGATGTGAAAAAAATAATATTACATTATGTCTATAAATAATGACAACTTCAAATTTTGTGTCTTTGTTTTAGTGCAAAAAATAACATTAAATTATGAAAATATTTACACTTACAAACTATCCTGTAACATTAAAATGTGAATAACCTGAACAAATACGAACAACCTGAAACGTCTAAAGAAAATTCAGCCCAATTTGAACTCTTTTCTGCCTGTTCCTCAGTGTTTAGTGTCTTTGTGGCAGATACTTCTGGGCAAAAATAGGGCTGACAACCCACTCCAGGACCCACAAAAACTAAAGTCAAGGTCGTCATTGAGACTGATGGATGAACAACAGTGTCTTTGTAGATCTGATCCATAACGCACATGTGGAAATGATAAGTTGAGGCAGAATTTGTTAAAATTGCACTGATTTTTCTTAAGAAATTCAAGTTATTCACATGATTTTTGTTTGGATAATTTATAAAAGTAAGTATTTTCATAATTTAGTGGGGTTTTTTGCGCTAAAACAAAGACAAAAATTTGGAGTTGTCATTATTTCTAGGTTATTCTGTTATTATTTTACTGGTTCGGCCCACTGCAGATCAAATCAGGCTGAATGTGGAACCTGAAAGAACAGGAGTTTGAGAACCCTGCTGTAGATGTTCGTTAAAGCTCAGATTAAAGTCAATAGTTATTATATCATTAACACAGAAAACTGAATATACACTGTCTTTTTCGGTCCAATCTGTCATTAACTGAACCTACACTGAAAAAAATTTAAATCTGACCAAGTGTATTTGTCTCATTTCTAGTCCAAATATCTCATCACACTTAAAATCAGACAGAATCACCTACAGAGGAACTCTACAGTGAGATAGAAGAACGATTTATAGACAATAGACCTGGAAAATCTGATTTCAAGAAATCTTTTTTTTTTTTTGCTTGAATTAAGCAAAAAAAAAATATTATTTTTTTTTTTTTTACAAATATTCTTAGTTGCAATACTTTATTTTTTAATGTAAATAACTTTTTAATAGCCTTTTTACTCATATTTGCTTTTTTTAAATTCATATTTGTTATTTTGACTCAGATTTATTGTTTTTACTCATATTTGCCGTTTTTACTCCTATTTGTTGTTTTGACTCATATTTGCCGTTTTTTCTCATATTTGTTGTTTTTACTCATATTTGTTATTTTGACTCATATTTGCTGTTTTTACTCATATTTGCCGTTTTTTGTCATATTTGCTGTTTTTACTCATATTTGTCGTTTTGACTCATAATTGTTATTTTGAGTCATATTTGCTGTTTTTACTCATATTTGCCGTTTTTTGTCATACTTGTTTTTACTCATATTTGTCGTTTAGACTCACATTTGTCGTTTTTACTCATAATTATTACTTTGAGTCGTATTTGCTGTTCTTACTCATATTTGCCGTTTTTTGTCATTCTTGTTGTTTTTACTCATATTTGTCGTTTAGACTCATATTTGTTATTTTGAGTCATATTTGCTGTTTTTACTCATATTTGTTGTTTTGACTCATTTGTTGTTTTTACTCATATTTTTTGTTTGAACTCATATTTGCCGTTTTTACTCCTATTTGTTGTTTTTACTCATATTTGCTGTTTTTACTCATATTTGTCATTTTGACTCATATTTGTTATTTTGACTCATATTTGTTATTTTGACTCATATTTGTTATTTTGACTCATATTTGTTGTTTTGGGCTGAATGTGGAACCTGACAGACACTGAGTTTGACAGTTCTGTATTAGAACCTGAACCCTGCTATTACATATGTGTGTGTGTCTATTGAAAGTGTATGTGTGTGTGTGTGTGTGTGTGTGTGTGTGTGCGTGTGTGTGTGTGTGTGTGTGTGTGTGTGTGTGCGTTACCAGTCGTTCGGACAGAGGCGTCTTGTCTCCATCTGGAAGGTGCTGCTCCAGAGCCAGGACGATGCAGTTAGCAATGATGGTGGTGAGGATCATCCACTCAAACGGAGTAGAGCAGGAGTTAAGGCACACACAAGCAGAAATACACAACACAACCACACACCTGGAACACTACCCAGAAATACACAACACAAACACACACCTGGAGCACAACCCAGAAATACACAACGCAAACACACCTGGAAACTACACACACACACACACACACACACACACACACACACCCCATCCAAACCACTGCTGACCATCGACACCATTAAACATGTCAGATTTATCTGGAAGATTCCACCAATGAAAGGGTTTTACTCTGAAGTCAAATAAAAAGGAAAGATGTATTTAACATAGAATAGAAAAGAATAGAAAAGAAAATAATAGAATAGAATAGAATAGAATAGAATAGAATAGAATAGAATAGAATAGAATAGAGTAGAGTAGAATAGAATAGAATAGAATAGAATAGTGTAGAATAGAATAGAATAGAATAGAGTAGAGTAGAGTAGAGTAGAATAGAATAGAATAGAATAGAATAGAATAGAATAGAATAGAATAGAATAGAATAGAATAGATCTTTATTGTCACTGTCACAGCAACAATGTAAACTAGAAGCACTCGGAGAGCGCAGACCTCCGCCAAGGCTGATCAGTGGCCCCACCCGTGGGCGCCCCCACCCCTGATCACCACCAAAATTTAATCATTTCTTCCTTATCCCATTTCCAACAAACCCTGAAAATTTCATCCAAATCTGTCCATAACTTTTTGAGTTATGTTGCACACTAACGGACAGACAAACAAACAAACAAACAAACAAACAAACAAACAGACAGACAAACAAACAAACCCTGGCAAAAACATAACCTCCTTGGCGGAGGTAATCAGTGAAGCAGCAAAACACTCAGTGCAAAAGAAAAACAGAATAAAATACAAACATCACAGAGTATTCAGAAAAAGTGGGAGTGTGCAAAGGCTTCAGAATCCAATGTAAACACACAGCTGGAACTGCTGACATGAAGTAAATACACACAAAGAATAGAGAAAAGCTAAGTCTGTACTACAGATGACACGTATGTCCGGACCCCCCCCCCCCCCCCCCCCCCCTTCACTGACCCAACCCTCTCATTGACCAGAAAAACCGACATTCTGCACTTCTGTTTCTTGGACATTTAGTAAATTTCGTTAAAGTTTTGCACATATGTCAGATGGAAACGCGACTATTGTGACAGTATTTTTTACATTTTTTTCCCCCATGTGCGTAGACATTCCTCCACACCAGCTGACTCACAGAGGTCGTCTGGTGGAGCAGCCGGCTTTTCACAGTCCACAGTGTTTAGATGTGTTGTGGTGTACGCATATGTGTGTGTATATATGTGTGTGTGTGTGTGTGTGTGTCCATGCCTGAGTAATGGACGCTGGAGGGGCTAAGATGACTGGATCCATCCAGACAGATCAAGCCTGTGTCTAATTGGCCAGTCATTATCCTGTTAGTGTGTCTGTGTGTGTGTCTGTGTGTGTCTGTGTGTTTGTGTGCGTCTGTGTGCGTCTGTGCGGCGGGAGGACGTGTCTATTGTCATGTTTACCAGATGCAACGTTGACATTGACACTATGGCTGGAGGATGGCCTGTGTGTGTGTGTGTGCGCATGTGTGTGTGTGCGTGTGTGTGTGTGCACGTGTGTGTGTGTGTGTGTGTGTGGGGGGGGGGGTAAAAGGCTGTGGGTTGATGTGAGAGGATTGGACAGGTTGGTCTGAGAAATACACACTAACAAGACAAGCAGCACACACTGACAGGAAACACACACACACACACACACACACACACTCAGAGGAAGCAGCAGTGGAAATAATCTAGAAAAAAAAATATTCTATGAGTAAAATCGGAGCTTTTGTACCAGATGACAAAGGTCTGTTTAGGCTTTAAATCTGTTACATTTATGTGCATTTGTGTGCAGGGCCGTATTAACAGCATTAGGGGCCCCTGGGGGCAAAGCAGTGTACTGGGGCCCCTATGGTAACTACTACAGGGATTATTATTGGATGGAAGTCAGTGGTCTTGAGGACGTCATTGTCCACGAACATGAGTAAAAGACAGTTCAAACCATGACGAACCATCGGGCTACAAAGATGAGTTTTTGTCTTTGTTTTAGTGCAAAAAATAGCATTAAATTATGAAAATATTTACATTTACAAACTATCCTGAAACAATAAATTGTGAATAACCTGAACAAATATGAACAACCTGAAATGTTTAAAGAAAATTCAGCCCAATTTGAACTCTTTTCTGCCTGTTCTTCAGTGTTTAGTGTCTTTGTGGCAGATAGTTCTGGGCAAAAATAGGGCTGACAACCCACTCCAGGACCCACAAAAACTAAAGTCAAGGTTGTCATCGAGACGGACGGACGGACGAACAACAGTGTCTTTGTAGATCTGATCCATAATGCACATGTAGAAATGATAAGTTGAGGCAGAATATTGTTAAAGTTGCACTTATTTTTCTACAGAAATTTCAGTTTTTTCAGGTTATTCACATCTTTTTCGTTCAGATCATTTATAAAAGTAAGTATTTTCATAATTTAATGGATTTTTTTTTGCATTAAAACAAAGACAAAAATGTGCAGTTGTCATTATTTCTAGGTCATTCTGTTATTTTACTGGTTCGGTCCACTGCAGATCAAATCAGGCTGAATGTGGAACCTGAAAGAACAGGAGTTTGAGAACCCTGGTTTACAGTAAAATAATGACAGCAGAATAACTGACAAAAAAATAATGACTTGATGTTTTCTTCTCAGTTTGATGTGAAAAAAATATTACATCATGTCTATAAATAATGACAACTTCAAATTTGTCTTTGTTTTAGTGCAAAAAAAATAACATTAAATTATGAAAATATTTACATTTACAAACTATCCTGTAACAATAAAATATGAATAACCTGAACAAATATGAACAACCTGAAATGTCGAAAGAAAATTCAGCCCAGTTTGAACTCTTTTCTGTCTGTTCCTCAGTGTTTAGTGTCTTTGTAGAACTGATCCAGAATGCACATGGACAAATGAGAAGTGGAGGCAGAAGATTGTTAAAATTCCACTGATTTTTCTACAGAAATTTCAGTTTTTTTCAGGTTATTCACATCTTTTTCATTCGGATAGTTTATAAAAGTAAGTATTTTCATAATTTAATGGGGGTTTTTTTGCACTAAAACAAAGACAAAAACGTGCAGTTGTTATTATTTCTAGGTTATTCTGTTATTATTTTACTGGTCCGGCCCACTGCAGATCAAATCAGGCTGAATGTGGAACCTGAAAGAACAGGAGTTTGAGAACTCTGCGATAAAGTATAAGAGTCATCGTTCCTCCTCTTGTGTATAAAGGAAAGGAAGGAAGAAAAAAGGAAAATAAATCTGAAGCAATTAAAGAGCAGAATTTTTTGGCCACAGTATTATTGGTGAGCGCTGCAGAACTGAGCGTGTGCATTCCTCTCCCGTTGATTAAAATGGTTTTGTGATGGACACAAACAAGCCCCGCCCCCTGCCAAACACACTGACGTCACACACACAGACACACACACACATTCACACACTCAGCGTCTCCACCTTCCACTCTGTATCTTGTCTTCTCTACAAATCTTTTCTTCAAATCACAATACTAGGATCACGATACGATATATCACGATACTGTTAAAAAGGCAATTTTTCGTTTACTTCTTTTTTTTTTTCCTAATGATTATTTCCTGGAAGAATTGAATTCAACCAGAAATCTGCACAAATACTAAACACAGTTTTATTTGGTCAGAACAGGATCTAATGTTATATCACAATATTTTTCTAGTTCTCCTGGTTTCCAAATGAACGACCATCTGCCTCTCACACAGTGAAAAGTGATGTTAGGATGCTTCAAATAACCGTTATTTAATAGAAGAGTGTTAAATAATAATAAATACAAAAAACTAAAATGAACCTCCGCAATATCTGCAATTGAAGAAATACCTAAAAATATCGATACAATACTTTTTAATATCGATACAGTATTGTGAAATGAAATATTGTGATGTATTGCGGAACCGATATTTTCTAACAGCCCTACTGACAACCCTGACACCATCGTGAGGACAAAGGGGGTCAGACAATGAATGAATGAATGAATATCAGATCATTCAAATAAAGGGATTTGAGTTTGTTTTCAAGCCACTGTGATATATTTCTTTTTTTTTTTTTTTTTTTTTTTTTTTTTTTTTTTTAGATTATTTCCTGGAAGAATTTAATTACACTAGAAATTTGCACAAATACTAAACACATTTTTATTTGATCCCAACAGGACCTAATGTTATATCACAACAATTTTCTACTTCTCCTGGTTTCCAAATGAACTACCATCTGCCTCTCAGACAGAAAAATGTGCTTTTAGGATGATTCAAATAACCATTATTTAATAAAACAGAACCTCCACCATGTCTGCATTTGAATAAATACCTAAAAATATCAATACAGTACTTTTAACCTCCTGAGACCCAGGAAATGTCAGCAAAGTACCAGCTTTTTTTTTTTTTTATTAAATAAGTGCCTATATTGGAAACATCATGATGCTACAGTTTTTTCAGATGCAGTTTTTAAAATTTTTATGGAATGTCCTTTGTGGTGGACAGTTCTCTTTTCTTTTTTTTGTATAAATTTGTGAAACTCTTGTCCACAAATGTGAACAGGAAACTCATAGCTGGGTCTGAGGAGGTTAATATCGATACAGTATCGTGAAATGAAATATCGCGATATATTGTAGAACCGATATTTTCGAACACCCCCCCACCCACCCAAGACGACCCACACCTATTTAAATGTGCCTCAGTGTGAGTCACTGGGTGAAAAATGTCCTGGTGTAGCGGTTTGCTTGTATGTGTGTGTGTGTGTGTGTGTGTGTTTTCAGCTGATGAGGCGTTTTGGCGTGGCGCTGAGCCCGTGCTTTAGGGGAGCCGAGCCTGATGAGGGGGGGAGATTTTAAATCACACCAAATGAAGCTTTATCAAATAAATGAAACTGTGTAGCACTCGACTCAGCAAAGACTCAGAGCCTTTATGGGAGTGACGCAAGCACTGCACCCCCCCCCCCCACCCCCCCCCCCCCCACCCCCCCAATACACACCATCTTTTTCTTCCTGCTTCTCCACAGAGCTGGGAAATAGAAGGAAACAGGTAAAGTCTGATACAGCCTCTGAATTTTAAACCCAAATACAGTCATGGAAAAAAATGACTAGACCACAGGTGTCAAACACGCGGCCCGGGGGTCAAATCTGGCCCCGCCAAAGGGTCCATTCCAGCCCAAGGTTGTTATTATCGTTAATGAAAACTAACAAAATGATGAAAACTAGAATTAAAAAAAACATTTTCATTATCTGAAATAAATAAAAACTATAATTAAAAGAAAAAAAACGATAACTAACTGAAACTGTATTGTGTGCTTATGAAACTAACTAAAATGGATAAAAATTATGGATAAAATTCCCTTCGTTTTCATTTTTGTCAATGTCAGACTGATACGAAATTTATTTATTTCCCTCAAGCAATTTTAGCTGCTGGCACCATATGATATTTAACGGTCCGTCACTTGTGGTTTCCAGTCGTCTCCTGGTCCCCACTCTACCTGGAAACATGGAGACTAAAGTTGGGAGAAAGCGGCAGAGTCCTGTCTGGGATTTATTTGAATACGACGACAGAGAAGAAGAGAAAAGAGACGACAAAACTAAAATTAATACTAAAAACTAAACTAAAACTAAGCATTTAGAAAAAAATGAAAACTAATAAAAACTAGCAAACCTGCTCTAAAAACAAATTAAAACTAACTGAGTTAAATTAAAATGTCCATACTTTTCCAGACTTTTCCAGACTTGCATAGGAACCCTGTCACTAACATCGTGTATTCGTCACCACCGTGGACAACCCTCCCACTAGCCCCTCCCCCTACAGCCATGCACCGCCCCAACCATGACCATATTTGGTTTCATATCCACCACATGTACATTCTCAATTAAACACTGAAAATAAAAAGTAGTGTCTAAAACTACTTTTTCTAGCCGTAGTTTTACATGGAGTTGGTTTGAACGACTGTAGTTTGGATAGTTTCATGATGCATCTTCCAGTTTCTTCAGTAGGTGAATACTGAAGTTCCTCATCTGTCATCTGCCTTCTGCTTCAGTGGTGTCACTCATCTGTCCATCCTCTCCTCCTCTACCTCCACGTTTCTTCCTCCCATCCCACCCGTTCCTCCATGAACTGCTAAAAACAGACATGTGAAACCTTAAAGGGTGAGTCCCTCTGCTCTGACCCCAGAACTGTTGGATTTGCAGATGAACTTTGTGTGTGTAGTCGCTTTTCCGCTGACCCTTAAATTGTGTGAAAATAACTAAGGCATAAAAATTTGCCTAATGGAAAAATGACAATTTCGCCAAAACTCCAATTTTTCCATCAAAAATTTTTGCACTGGCAAGAGGGGGGGTTTTTTTGGGCATAGCGCAAATATTATATCATGCAAAACTGCAATGGAAAGACCTTTTTTTGCAACTAGAGTCGTGTGAATAAAAAAAAAAAAAACGGATGTTGATGGACAAGAGATGAAGAAGAGTTTTAAAAGAAACATGTGTCGGTATGTGTGGACACACCAGGAAACTGAATCATTTTATAATTTAGTACGAGATAGAGGAGTAATATATATAATAATAATAATAATGAATATATCTGTAAATCAACACCATATTTGTGTTCGCCGACATGTTTATGGAATGACTTCTCGTGTCATATTGCGATACTAAATAAACAAATCATCGCATTTGTGATTTAATGGAAAACCCAACATTATGCACTTCTGTTTTTTGGACATTTAGTAAATATCAGTAAAGTTTTGCGCAGATGTCCGATGGAAAAGAGACTTTTGTATGTGTATGTTATTTTTGGATAGATTATCTGTTGTGCCAGTTTCTAGGCTGGTAGTGACAACTGCATCCTCCCTCATACAACACACACACACACACACACACACACACACACACACACACACACACACACACACACTCAGCTGTCCATCATTGTGTCCTTTTTATTCTTTTACTGGACTGATCCATTGTGTTTCTGCACTGAATAGAAACCCCATATAAACACACACCTACACACACACACAAACATATGCGTAAATTCATAAACAACTCACACACACACACACACACACACACATGCACACACACATGGACGCGCGCACACACACACACACACGGTCGTGCAAACACACTTGCAACATTTTCCATGATGCAACTCAGGGAAAGAGTCTCATATCGAAGGTATAAAAGCTACACACACACACATACACACACACACACACACACACACATTGGGATTCCATTGGCTTTGACCATGTTACATTGACTTACATTAATTTCCTGGAGAATTAATCGTAACAATAACCTTAACATAATCTTAAAACAGTCAAATTTAATAGAAGACATGCATGAACACACACACACACACACACAACTGCTGAACCAGCTTCATTACGTTTTTAACTCGACTCTGATTAAAACCAACCACCTGACAAAAAGACAGATTTATCCACACCCAGAAAATTAACAGAATTAATCCCAAAACACTGGCCTTTGTTTGGTTCAAATAACTACAGTTACACATTTAATATAATATCAACATTTTAGCGTATTTTTATGACCCCGCCCCCCAAAGGGGAGCAAAGCGGTAATGTTTTTGGTTCAGTTTGTTTGTTTGTTTGTTAACACATTATCAGTAAAACTATTGGTTGAATTCATACCAGAGTTGGTTTACAGATTACCAGTGACCCAGAATAGATGTGATTACATTTTGGTAAAAGTATGTTGAAGTTTCAGTGTTTTAGGAATTTTTTAAATCTTTTTTTTTCTCCCATTTACTTACAATGACCGGAATTTCAAATGTCTGTAGCAGCAAAACTATTGGGTGAATTCATACCAAATTGGGCTTATAGATTGCCAGGGATGTAGAATAGATGTCTTTAAATTTTGGGAGAAGTAGGTCAAAGTTTCATTTTTTTAGGAATTTTTTAAATCTTTTTTTTCTCCCATTTACTTACAATAGGCAAAATTTCAAATGTCTGTAGCAGTAACACTATTTGTTGAATTCAAACCAAATTGGGTTTATGGATTGCAAGTAATGCAGAATAGATGTGATTACTTTTTGGGAAAAGTAGGTCAAAGTTTCAATTTTTTATGAATTTTTATTTATTTATTTATTTTCTCCCATTTACTTTTTACAGGCGAAATTTAAAATGTCTGTAGCAGCAAAACTATTTGTTGAATTCAGACCAAATTGGGTTTATAGATTGCCAGTGATACAGAATAGATGCGATTACATTTTGGGAAAAGTAGGTCAAAGTTCAAATTTTTATGAATTTTTTTTTTTTTTTTTAATTTCCCCCCCATAAACATTTATAAAACATATTTCTGACAGGAATGCACATTAGTATGTGGTTTATAAGCACAGTTATAAATGTTTTACTCATCATTATTAAATACATTACTTAATACTTCATAGTGTGTACTTATTATAAAGTGTTACCCTTGAGTTCTATTGTAGTCAGAATACTCCAATATTCTCAGATAATGTAATAATCAGACATGGGGTTTTATCCTCACAAAGAGTGTCCATCATTTCTATATCAGCCATGTGGGGTTTAGGGTCAGGTGTAATTTTGAAGTAACTCTGTTTGTGTTTCTTTTATTTGTTTTGGTTCATTCGGTGTTAAAATGCATGGAGTAAAACTAAAAAACGGCCTCAGTAAAATGTAAAAGCTTTCCACCACATGTGTGCAGAGGGCAGGGGTCAGTCCAAGGCCAGGGTTAATTACACCAGCGATCAAACCACGTCATGTCATTGTGGACAGACATGAATATTTAATGTTTACGCAGAAAACACTTTGATATCCCATTTTCTGGGGCTTCATCGACTGTCAACATGACAAGGACAGGAAATCAGATTATACTAGGAGATATTAGATTACAGCGTATGAGGTTTTAATTATTGCCATGGGAGTTAGGCTGTTGCATGGGAAAAAGAGATTAAAAGATACTAAAAAAAAAAAAAAAAAGAACTAATAAAGAATTTAAAATAGGATAAAATGGTATGAAATTAACAATGTCTGAAAAGAAAATGGGTGAAAATAGCCTGACGGTCCCGTTTTTATGATGCAATCTACAGCGCACAAGGCTTTCATCCGACTCATCCCATATTTCCATCCAGAATAAAATCTCCCATCAGCCACCGGGGCTCGGCTGATTTGAACGCAGGCAGGTAAGTGCTGGAGCAGCTCCTTTTGTAGGTCAACCGTCATCTGGAGTCCTGTTCTATTTTAACAATCCAGTCGTCTTTTGAAATATTAAAGTTCAAGGCTGGCAAATTTATCAGCAGCAAAAGCCTTTTTTTTTTTTTTTTACCTTTAATTTGGATTTTGTTCATCATTTGTTCATCATTTCTCCACATTATCAGACACACTGAATGTTTTAGGCCCATTTCCTAAAAATGGATTTTGGAGTTTAAGGTGTTTCCACTTAAACTGAAGGACACCTTAACACCATATCTGAGTGTAGTTTTAGCATTTCACAAATTCATCCCAAAGGCCAGAATGGACCCTTTGTAGGACCCCATGTGAAAGTGGTCTGGGTCAGATTTAGGACCACATATAAAAGTGGTCCGGGTCAGATTTAGGACCACATATGAAAGTAGTCCAGGTCAGATTTAGGACCACATATAACAGTGGTCCAGGTCAGATTTAGGACCACATATGAAAGTAGTCCGGGTCAGATTTAGGACCACATATAACAGTGGTCCGGGTCAGATTTAGGACCACATATAACAGTGGTCCGGGTCAGATTTAGGACCACATATGAAAGTGGTCTGGGTCAGATTTAGGACCACATATGAAAGTAGTCCGGGTCAGATTTAGGACCACATATCACAGTGGTCTGGGTCAGATTTAGGACCACATATAAAAGTGATCCAGGTCAGATTTAGGACCACATATCACAGTGGTCCGGGTCAGATCAGATCCAGGTCACATGTGGGTATAAAAATCAGATTTCAGCCACATTTACCTGCATCTGAACGCAGCCTAATATGTAAGTGTTTCTATCTTATGTCCATGAATATTTTGACACCTATCTAACCCCATACATTTCCTCTAATAATCCACCATATTTTCATTCTTCTGTATTTTTCTGTAAATAAGTTCCATGTCTTTGTCTTCACAATATGGACCATGAATGCCAGAACAATCTGTTCTATTGTTCTTTTCCCTCCTTATACTCCCTCCCTCCCTCCCTCCTTCCCTCCCTTCCTTCCATCCCTTCTTCTGTTTATCTCTGCATCTCTGTCTCTCTATCATATGATCTGAACTGAGCCAAGAGACGACTGCAGCGTCAGCATCTGCTGACAAGACACACAAAGAAAGAAAGGTTCAAAAAAAGACAAAAGAATAGGACAACTACAGCAATACTACTAGTAATACTACTAATACTTCTGCTACTACTACTATTACTAATACTACTAGTACTACTAATACTAGTAGTACAATTAATACTACTACTATGACAAATAAAGACAGGTTAAAAAAAAAGACAAAAGAATACGCCGACTATAGTAATACTACTACTAATACTACTAATACTACTACTAATACTACTACGAAAATAAAGACAGTTTTTAAAAAAAGACAGAAGAATAGGACAACCATAGTACTACTACTACTAATACTACTACTACTGCTACTACTATTACTAATACTACTAGTACCACTAATACTAGTAGTACAACTAATACTGCTACTACTACAAATAAAGGCAGGTTAAAAAAAAGACAAAAGAATACGCCAACTATAGTACTACTACTACTAATACTACTAATACTACTTCTACTACTACTACTACTACTACTACTACTACTACTACTAATAATAATAATAATAATAATAATAATAATAAAAAGGAGGAGGAGGTTAAATCCTAAAATTGGGAGAGAAGGATGTGAGGAAAGGCAAAAAGGAAACTGTTAAAGGAGAAAAGTGGAGCGAGGAGGAAATGAAATGGAAAAAAAAGAGGAAAAAGGGGGAAAGGAAGCAACAAGGGAGGAGATAAAAAAAAAACAAGATGAAAGAACAAAAGAGTGGGAGGTGGTTCAGAAGGAAGGTATAAGAAGAAAGAGAAAGAAGAGAGAGACAGAAAGGAAAAAAGAAGAGGAGGAGGTGAAGATGGAGGGAAGGGGAGAAGAGATAGACAGAAGAAAAGAAGAGGAAGAGGAGGGAGAGCTGCAGTACTTTTATCAGAGTGAGTGAGTGGGTTCTATAAAAGTAGGTTACTGTCAGCAGAGCAACACTCACACATGGACCTACTGCATTTGAGTTCTGCTGAAGCAGCTGCAGTGTGTGTGTGTGTGTGTGTGTGTGTGTGTGTGTGTGTGTGTGTGTGTGTGTGTGTGCGTGTGTGTGTATGTGTGTGCGTGTGTGTGTGTGTGTGTGTGTGTATGTGTTTGTGATTTACTGAGCATGCTCAGTTAGCCAGCGGCTACAAACAATTAATTATTCCTTCAATAAAATGTCAACAGAAACAGATGTAAATACCAGTACTGCTCTGTTCCACTTCCTGTTTCCAGTTCTTCTCTGACTGGGTTTATATTATTATCATCTTCAACCCTCTTACACTCACATTTTAACCCTGTAAAACCTGACCCATCAACAACTAGACACTAAATTAACTTTTTTTTGGTACTGAGATGTTTATTCGACCTTTTAACAAAATCCAAACAAAACATTTCACCATATCATTTTATCATTTATGATATATTTCTGTATGGCATTTGATACATTGGCCATTTTTATAAAGTACCTTAAATACCTGCAGGATCAAATCTGATACAGACATTTTAATATAATTTAGCTGTACATAAAGAATCCACGGATGTCAAACTCATGTACGTTCAGGGGCCCCATGTTGCCCAATATGATCCCAAGTGGACCAGACCAGTAAAATAACACTACAATAATCTATAAATAATGTCAATTCCAAACTTTACTCATGTTTTAGAGTGAAAAAAACCTTAAAATTATATTGAGGAAATTAAGGAAAATGTGAACACCTTCAAACTATCCTAAAAAAAAAGGTTAATAACATGAACAACCTGAAATTTCTGAGGATAAATCAGTGTAATTCTAATACTATTCTGCCTCAGTTTATTATTTTACACACGTTCATTAAAACGTAAAGATCGCAGTGGATCTACAAATACAAACTGTATCTACATGCATATCCATAACTATCTATGTCTATATCTATCTACACTACCGGTCAAAAGTTTTAGAACACCCCCATTTTTCCAGTTTTGTATTGAAATTCAAGCAGTTCCAGTCCAATGAACAGCTTCAAATGGTACAAAGGTAAGCGGTGAACTGGCAGACGTAAAAAAAAAAAAAAAAAAAAGGTAAGGTTAAACAAAACTGAAAAATAATGTAAATTTTAGAATTATACAGAAAGGTGAACAAGAAATGGGTTAACAACTTAAAGCAGTTCTGCAGCAATGGAGGTTGATCAAGCCTGGAAAGTTGGTGCTACCAATTCCTCCAGGTGTCCCAACGTTTGTGACTTCCTTCAACCCCCTGTGTCTGCAGAACAGTAGTGTTGAACACACTTTGGTACCATACTGTTGGAGCATTATTTGAACAGTACTGGACTGCAGAAAGTAGTGTGTTACTATAAAAATGGAAAAGAAGAAAAGGTAATTAATGATAGAAGAGAGACAGAGCATCAGAAGACTGAATAATGTAGGTCTGTCCTACAGAGAAAGTCCAGGTGTCAGTAAGTCCAGTTTCCTTCACCATCCAAAGGCACTCAGAAACTGGACTGGGAAATGCAGACAGAAGAGGTGTGGCAGAGCCAAAGACACAACAGAACCAGAAGACAAGTTTCTGACAGTCAACAGCTGGAGTGAGAGGAGACTGACAGGACAACAGCTGAAAGCACAGAGAAGATAGTGGAGGAGTAAACGAGTCTGAGTTTACACTGGGAACAGCAGACTGAGCAGTGTCAGGTTTGATCAGTCCAGAACTCCTTCTTCCAGTCCTCAGTAGTCCACTGGTGCTGTTCCATGGCCCAGACAAGCCTCTGTTTCTGATTCTGAAGTCTCAGCAATGGCTTTAGCTGCAACTCAACCCATCAAACCTGCAACTGTTCAGTCTTCTCTCCAGATAAATGAGTCCAGTTTCATCCATGTGACACTGACACAAACGCTGTGGGTTCAAACCCTCACACAGGCCGACAGGTCCAGCACCAGTCAAAGTCAATGAACGGGACGAATGTCAGTGGAGCTGCCGTGGGACCTCCAACCAGTCTGATATACAGCCAGCACATACAGGCCACACACACACACACACACACACACACACACACACACACACACAGGTCTGATGCGTGCAGAGGTGGGATAACCGACAGCCCACAGCGCCCTGCTAGCTCAGCAGCCGTAAAACTGTCAGGAGAACTGATGAGCGGCCAGTCTGTCTTCTGTGTTACACACACACACACACACACACACACACACACACACCAGCGTAAACACTGACACACACTGACGTTCACCTTAGCCACAAATCTACCCATCCCCTCCTTCCCTGTCACTATCTGAACACACTCATGCATACACACAAATATGCACTTACACACACTCACACATTTCACACAAACTGCAAACTGCAACAGGGCAGAGGGGCCTCACTATATACACTATATATACTATACATACTATATACGCCATATATACTATATATACTGTATATACTATACATACTATATACACTATATATGCTATAATATATATATATATATACACACACACACTATATATAATATATGTACTATATAAACTATACATGCTATACATACTATATATACTATATATAATGTATATACTATACAAACTATACATACTATATATACTATATATACTATACATACTATACATACTATATATACTATATATACTATATATACTATACATACTCACAACAGAACATACAGCAGCTGCAGTCAGACTCTTCAGTATTAGTAGTTTAGTAACAGGAGTCTGCTGAAGCTGAAGGAATCAGAATGTGAAGACTGTTCAAAACTCCACTTCCTGGTTGGGGAGGGGCGGGACCACGCCTCATCTATCAGGCCACACCCAACCATTTAAGAGAAGGATCAGACGCAGCACATCCTCTTTTCCTTTGTTTGACTGGGAGCATGTGGCCTGAAGAAGAGACTATGATTTAAATGTATTGACTGGATATAGAGTCATATCTGAGTGAGTTATATTTTGTGTTTTTGTTACCTGAACATCCTTAAATATGTTTGGAATTGTTTTGGTAATAGAGTTATTGTTTCCCTTTGATTAAGATTCAAATCATCTCATCCATGTCATCATCTGAACCATTCAACCTGTAATAATTCTGCCTGAAGAGAAAATAAAAGCATAGACAGAATCCCTGACCAGTTTCATATCTGACCGTATGCCAATGCAGAAGCTTCCATTATTCCATCGCACTCAGCCCTTCAGTATCACCCTTCATAGTTTTTACAAAGACATTCTGTGACTATAGATGGAGTTTAGTGGAGGATTTTCCCTTCTTTTGTGGTGAATATGGGTAAAATCAAGCTGAAAGCATTTAGTTTCCCCATTTTAGCTGGTTCATGAACATATGAAGACCAAAACAGACAGATAATGGTCTGGTCAAGACGAATTATCGAACCCTTTAAAGGGTTAAAGTCACATTTATACTGATGTTACATGTGTGACTGTTTTCCAGGTTCAACAGCACCCTATTTTCCATCAGTTGAAATAAAAGCAACTGTAAATCGTACTTCCTGTACCTCAGAGCTGCTGTACAGACAATGACTGTGTGTGTGTGTGTGTGTGTGTGTGTGTGTGTGTGTGTGTGTGTGTGTTGATTGGCTGATAAATGAAGCAAATGAAAGAAACACATAACATCAGCAGCTTCTACATTAGTCACCAAATCACATCTGCAGAACGGAGCACTATCCCATTATCTAACACACACACACACACACACACACACACACCTACACACACACTGGAAGAACACACTGTGCTGTTTCATGCATGTGCAGCTGAACACGCAGACGCAGGGAGTCATAGTTACGCGGTGCTAAATATGCATTTGGGTGAAACTGTGTGTGTGCTCGTGCTGCTGCGGTGACTCATCAACCAGTGAATCACACACACACACACACACACACACACACACACAGATCTGATTTAGAAACAGACCGCATCCACCTGACTGCTGCAAACACCGGCAAACACACACACACACACACACACACACACACACACACACACACACACTGATACGCACACATATGTACGCACACGTGCATTTTTACACAATCAGACGTGTAAAATGACACCCACAGACATTCGATGAGGACCGATAACCATTCTGTTACATCCAAATGTTTTGTGTTAAATGCGACCTGGACGTTCAGACTGAAGTCACATCAGAAAATATCAGATCCGGATCAGATTTAGGACCACATTTGATAGTGGTCTGGGTCAGATTTAGGACCACGGGTCAGATTTAGGACCACATATGATAGTGGTCTGGGTCAGATTTAGGACCACGGGTCAGATTTAGGACCACATATGATAGTGGTCCGGGTCAGATTTAGGACCACGGGTCAGATTTAGGACCACATATGATAGTGGTCCGGGTCAGATTTAGGACCACGGGTCAGATTTAGGACCGCATATGAAAGTGGTCCAGGTCAGATTTTTTTGGTTGCAAATCTGTTCTTTTTAACCCTTAATTTTAAAAAATGCAGACCTACACGAGCGCCTCCTGTGTTTTCACATTGTGTTTCTATCGTAAACCCCAAACCAAACCCCTCAGGGGATTTGTCCATGTTAAAAACTGAGCCCAGTTGTGCCGCAGATAAAGTCCGGACGACTTAAAAAACCTTTAATAAGGAGACGACAGGCGCTTATTCTGCCTCCTTGTCCTCCTTTAACGCTAAATCCGTATTATGCTGCGGATAAGTCTGAAGCAGAAAAGAAGCCTAACTTTAGCCCCCCCCCCCGGTTCCCGCCCATGATTTCAACTTCAGCTTCAAGGGATTTCGTTGCGTACCGATCTGAGCACAAACCTTTCAATTACCAGGTGAGCTCAAAGTGAGGAATACCTGTCTGCCTCTGTGGAAGCGTTTCAGGGGAAGAAGCAGACGAGTGCAGGGATGTGTGCTTCAAATAATTAGCCCAGTACCACCGTCCCCTGTCGCCAAATAGTTAATTAAAAGCTGGCCCAGTGTGTGTGTGTGTGTGTGTGTGTGTGTGTGTGTGTGTGTGTGTGTGTTCAGAGGATTAAACACTGTAATTATAATTGTGTCCTCTCCTCTCTGTCTTTTTTCCACCTTCTTCTAACACAGTGTTTCTCAAACTGTGGGTTGGGCCCCCCACGGGGGGCGCAAAGGCTAGCCAGGGGGAGCATGGGATCACTCCTGGGTGTTTTTTTTTCCCGTAGCAGGTGAAAGTAATGTTTTAGCGTGGGAGCACCCTGGACTCATTTTAGGGACGTACAACAAACAAATTTACTGCCTTGGTGATCTGTGACTAGACAGAGTTCAGGTTTGGAGAATGGACAAGGACTGGACTGAAAAAGAAAAAATGTGCAATGTTTCTGTTTTTGCACAGTTTACACTTTAATGTTCTGAGATGTGTAATGTAAACGGGTTCATTGCAGCCACTGATATTGTTAAAATGTTCATCTTTGTTAGCAAAATGTGTTTGTTGTTCTAAAAAAAAGTAACTTTATTGTCATAGTTGTAAGATAATTGCGCATTTCCTATTTTTATTTGGAAAAATATTATCTCAGGGAGCAGTCTTATTGAGTTTATTTGTATTATTCAAGCAAAAACGGTGAAAAAGTTATTTTTAATTTGTACGACAAATTACACTGGGGAACACTCATTTTGTTGCATTTAAAAAAAGACTTTTCTATAGTCAATTTGAGTGTGCTGATTTCAAATCTGAAGTCGGTTTTTGTCTGCAAGCTACAGATTTTATGCAATTTGACATTTTTATTTATTTTTAAATTTTTCGTTATTATAGGAAATTGCGATATCAGCCACAATTCTTTTGTTCACTTGAATCTTAAAACGGTATGAAAGTCATTTCTGTACATTTATTAAGGCAAAAGAAACAGAACATTAAAATGTGATTTGAGAGTAAATTACACTATTGTTGGTTGTGCCGTATTTTCTGAAAGCGTTTCTTAGAAAACATCAATCTCTATCCCAAAGTTAGATTAGCATCCTTCAGAACATCACCACAGCTGATGGAAGCGTATCAATTTTCTTTGTGTATTTTAGTCAGGTAGGAATTTGCGTTTGTAACTTTTGCGTTTGTACACTTCATCTGGGCAATCTCGTTTAATGCTCCAGCAGTAGTCAGCCATCATACTTTTGTCCCAGCACCCTTGGTAGCGTTCTTCCATGATCTTTAGGTCTTGGTGGAATCGTTCTCCTTGTTCGTCACTCACAGCCCCCAGGTTGTCAGGGAACTGATCAAGGTGGCTGTTCAAAAAATGAAGCTTGATGCTCATGTTGCACCCAAGATCATGAAAAGCGAGGAGCATTCTGTTCACAAGTTCACTGTAGTTCTCCGCCTTATTGTTTCCAAGGAAGTTCTGAACGACTGCCACAAAGGATAACCATGCTGCCTTTTCTAATGCGGTCATCTTAGCAACAAACTGATCATCACGAATTAGGGTTCAAATCTGTGGGCCATCAAACACGCCTGCTTTGATCTTCTCACATGATAACCCTGGTAAAGCTGTGATGATGTGTTGGAAACATTCACCTTCGGTTTCCAGTGCCTTGACAAATTGCTTCATCAAACCTAATTTGATGTGAAGAGGAGGAAAGACGATCTTATCTCTGTTTACAATTGGGTCTTGTATGATATTTGGCATGCCTGCTTCAAGGGTGTCACGAATAGGCCAGTCCTTCTGGACCCAATGTCTGTCTCATGCTCGGCTGTCCCACATACAGAGGAAACATGGAAACTTGGTGAAACCTTTCTGTTGTCCAAGAAGAAAGAAAGAATGATCAAAATATTAGAAGCTATCTATATATATGGACGTGAAAATGCTTATACATGGTTTACGCAAGTTCACATTTGTACAATTTCATTAACCTCAAATTGCATACAAACTAGAGCTTGTAGAGAAAAACTAATTTCAGATTTGAAATCAGCGCCTAAAACTCCTTCAGAATCAGTTAAAATATCCAATGCAACTCAAAGTAACTGAAAAAGTGTTCCCCAGTGTTATTCAAGGAAAAGCAAGAAGTATTGTTACAATATTGATGTTTCTTTCAATAAAAGTCATAACTGCACCACTGTTACAATGTTGTCGGGGTTGATGGGGCCCTGGAGATTTTTCATCCTCCAAAGGGGGGCCCCGCAGAAAAAGACTGAGAACCACTGTTCTAACACGTCCTCTCATAGTGATTTTTTTTCTCCCCCTTTTAAACTGGTGTCAAAAAGCAACTGGACCGATTTAGAAAAAAGAGACAAAACTAAAACTACTGGGACAGAATTTCAAACACTTGTTACTGATTCTATTTTTTTTTTTTTTTTTTTTTTTTTTTTACTTCTTATTAGTAATTTTCCCCCCATATTTTGTCACATTATTTATTAGTTTGTAAATATTTTATTCCTATTTGTTCATTTAGTTGCTTATTTTGTTTATTTTTCTAAATTTTTTTTCTTCAGTTTTGTTCAGTTTGTGGCCTGTGTACCTTTAATCAGGGCTCAGGGGTTAAAGGGTTAATATGTGAACTTTTACCTTTAACCAGGGGCTAAAGGGTTAATATGTGAACTTTTACCTTTAATCAGGGGTTAAAGGGTTAACTCCCTCTTCTTTCACTCTGTCATACGTACACTGTACACTCCAGTCAGGATGACTGCGGTTGAAATGTGACGTGACTCTCTTCCTGGTTTCCATGCCGGCCTCTTCGCTGTCACATGAACAGAAGGCCAGGTCTGCCTGTCGCTGTGATGAGTCAACGTGTCTGTCTGCACCTCCTGCTGCTCAAACTCTGAGTCCAACACGAGAAGCCACTGAAAATAGAACCCATTTACTGAGTCCAACAGTAACATGTACCACTGGTGGATCTGTAAACATGTGCACATCCTTATTAGTCATTGGGCTTTTTTAACAACTGAGCTGAAAATGTACGGAGAAAAAAAAAAAAAAAAAAGATTCTTATTATTAGGTAGGAATATAATACAGTTGCCATGGTAACATCATCCCTGGTCCAATTAAATAAGTCTGAATCCAAAATGTCACTGCTACTGTACTATAAATAGCTGTGATTACATGGACAACATCACTTCCAGTCGGACTGAAATCATTTTGATAAAATGTTCAAGTGGACGTTAAGTAAAAGTGATGTGATGAGAAGACGAAGCTGTTCCACCGACGGATCTGAACGGAAAAGTACCAGTATGAAAGCCGCTGTGATTTGTACCCGCAGGTACCCGACAACCCGCTGCAGGACCCTGCCCACACGGACACACGGATCCAGAGCCCCCCCCCCAGTAAAAGGACGAATACACCAGCATCTTCTGGAACATATTCAGAGTCAATAGTGTTACAGTGTTAGTCAGTTTCAGCTCTAGTCCTGCTCTCACCACTCAAACAAAGCCAGCATTCCACACAGCTTCTAAACGTTTCCCATCGTTGGGCCGAAAAAACCTGTATTTTTACTTGTTTTTTTTTTTTATAGATATAAGGTGCATATAGCATATTTTTGATTGCTTTTTATTCAAACTTTTCGTTGTATTTTCCTTCTCCAAACTGCTGGAAGCTCACATCCTGGTGGCAGCCATCTTGGATGTTTTACGCTTTCTTATTGGACCAGCAGGTTACATGTGACTCAAACTGCTGCAACAAATGACAACAACAGCATTACGCCAGTAAAGTAAGTAGTACCGACTTCAAACACTGATTCTAGAAAATCTGC
The DNA here is from genome assembly GCF_902148855.1 of Sphaeramia orbicularis. Classification (NCBI taxonomy): domain Eukaryota; kingdom Metazoa; phylum Chordata; class Actinopteri; order Kurtiformes; family Apogonidae; genus Sphaeramia; species Sphaeramia orbicularis. The sequence continues at coordinate 7,107,375 of NC_043957.1, forward strand.
AGGATTGCAAATGAAGAACTTTTGACATTTAGCTCAGGAACAATATGTCTTTGTAACTGAGTAAAAAAATTGTAGTGCCCCATATGTGGGAACGGGATGAAACAATACAGCCTAAACGTCTGAAGTTTGGACGTAATTTGGCTTTTTTTTTTTTTTGTTCAAAGTGTTTTTATTACACATTGAGTCATCCAGAAAAGCATAATACAATCATCTTTTTTTTTTTTTTTTTGGGGGGGGGGGGGGTTGGATTTTAAAGGATGCTGAGGGGAAACTAACTGAAGATGTTCAACCTGTCTGAAGAAAATACAGAAAAAAAAGTCTCCATGGAGGGGGTCAAAGGTCAGTGGATCTGTTGGAAATTGGATATTCTTTTCAGAAACAAAATAAAAACTAGTGGTTAACTGATTTTCGTTTTAAAATAGACAAACTAAAAGTGAATTTCAAGGCACTTTTCTTTTTCAGTGTCAAAACAGATAAACAAAATTTTTAAAAAACAGATAGATTTTTGTTTTCTCTTATAAAAAGTAAAGTTCCTACCTGAAATAAATGGAAAAACAGACCAAAAATGCCTGTTTGTTTCATTTTCTCAGACCGGATGTTGTCATTTTTAAGGACAGAGCGCTAATGCCATCGAGGTCACAAAGATTCTTATGAACAATGGGTTTGTACAAATCTTCCAGTTCATATGAAATCTGGAGTTCGTAGGCATTCGTTGAGGGAGGTCAGTGGATCTGTTGGTAATTAGATTTTCTTTTAAAAAACAAACAAAAAAAGTAGTGGTTAACTGATTTTCGTTTTAAAATAGATTAGGCTGTGAAACTCATTTTAGTTCAGTTCCACATTCAACCGAATCTGATCTAAAGTGGACCAGACCAGTAAAATAAAATAAATAATAAGATAAGAACTTAGAAATAATGTCAACTCCAAAGTTTTTTTCTCTGTTTTTGAGTAAAAAAGTAAAATTCCGTAATGAAATTGTTTTTACATCTACGAACTGTACTTGAACATAACATGAACAAATATGAACCTGAAAATGCTTAAGAAAAATCTGTGCAATTTTAACGATAGTACGCTTTAGTTTCTCATTCATACATATGTATCACAACTTAGAGATCACAGTGGATCTACAAATACACAAAACATTTAGTAAGAGGCAGAAAATTCCACATACTTGTCTTAAGAAATTTTAGCTTATTCACATTGTTTTTTTGCTAAAGGGTAGTCTGTAAATGTAAACATTTTTGTGTAATTTTACTTTTTTTTTTTTTACACTACAACAAAGAGAAAAATTTGTAATTGTCATTATTTATCGGTTATTATGATAGTATTTGACTAGTTCTGACCCACTTGAGGCTGAATTGACCTAAAAGGATTTGAACATCCTTGATTGTTAATATCTTAAGTGTAATTTCTGCATTTCACAAATTCATCCCACACTGTAAAAAAATCTGTAATTTAACAGAATTTTTACCGTTTAGTTTACAGATTTTTCCTGTATTTTTAAGATACAGGAAAATATCAATGAAATTCCCAAAAAAGACTGTGATTTTACATGTCAAATGTAAAATAACATGAAAAAACTGTAACAGTGAATAACCATAAAATGTCCATTTTTCAAAAGTTTTTTTTTGTTTTTTCACAGAAAAATACAGTTAAAATACATTTGCAAATGTATCATAGTTTCACAAATATTTATTTTCTATTTATGAGATTAAACTGTTAATTTAAAGTTTAATACTGTAAAAAAATAATAAAACGAGATAAAATTACTGACAATTAACCGTAGAAGTATTTGTTCTGTAAGTTTAACAAGACTTGTTTGTTAAAGTCAAAATTGTACTTCTTCTTTCTTCCTGTCCTCTGTCAAGAGCAGACGTGTTTCTGAGCTGTCCTTGCCTACCTCTTTTTTCCTCCTGCTTTTGCCTACGTCTGCTGTCTGCCTTTAACTTTCATTCTATCCCCCAAATTCCTTTCAAATCCATGAAAAAATTCCAGCATGTGCCCATGTGTACTGTGTGAAAACTTATAACTTATATTTGTGCTTTGCGTTATCTTGTTCTTCACTGCAAATTTTGAAGAAAAGGGTTCTATGGTGGTGCACCAGTTGCAGTGGCCTGATGTCCCTAATCCTTGATCAAAATCTCGTTTGATGTACTCTGTGCTGTCAAATGACAATAAAGAAATCTGTAATCTGTTATAAGAAGTTATCTAAGAAAGCCACATGATTGAATGTGAAATAACCTACAATTATTATGTTTATGCTTTATATCAATTTAAATTAAGGGTAAGTTGTTGGAATTCAAAACCAGACAACTAGTTTATTTACAATTAATTGACAGGTTTTGAAAGATAAATCAGATGTTTTTTATGTGTGGTATATCATTTTATTACATCAAATATTAATTGATATACAAGTTTGTATCATAAAATTATGTGATAAACACCAACTATTAACAGAACTTTTCTGCAATTTTATGCCCTATTATTTGTTTCATAACAATGTTCATCCATATTTATAGGTAATCTGATTGTTTTAATACATGTAAATATTCTTTATTACACATGAAAAAGTCAAAAAAACATGCAAAATCTCATGTAAATTCAGGGCAAAAAACTGTATTTTAATTATGGAAAATTACCGTATTTTTATGACATGGTTATTTTCCGTTATTTAACAGTATTTTTTCGGCACCCCTGCTGCTGGAATTATACAGGTTTTTTTTACGTTTTTTTTTTCTACAGTGCACGGAATGGATTGGACCCTTTGGCGAGCTGGATTTGGCCCCCGGGCCGCATGTTTGACACCTGTGAAATAGCCGAATTAAAACTGAAATTCAAGGCGTTTTTCTTTTTCAGTGAAACAAACAAACAGTCTAAAAACATCCGTTCTGGTCCAGTATCATCACGTCGCTCTGCCTCTGCGCTGTTTCAGCCCAAACACACCGCCGCCCTCTGATTGGACGAGCCCAGGGAGATTTAACGACATCGACGTCTGGCCCTCTCCGGTCCCAACAGACGACCTTTGACCCGATGATCTGAGGCTGGTATTGACGTGGCGACCCTGGCTAATGGAGCAGACCTGCTGATCCACTCAGATCAGAGCTTCTGTGTGCAGACGACGCTCACACACTTCTACTCTGAAACACATGAACGCATGGAGCAGAAGGAAGATTTACCATATATAGACCACAGGGGTCAAACATGCGGCCCGGGGGCCAAATGTGGCCGACCAAAGGTTCCAATGCTGCTCCTGGGATGAATTTACAAAGTGCAAAAATTCCACAGAATTCCACCAGAAGAAACACAACTAATATCTTTGACCATTTATGTCGGCACCACACAGCTGTTATATCCACCTGAGTATTTTTTCGTGTCGCAGGGTTAAAAAAAATCGTAATGTCAGTTTTTTCCAATATCATGCAGCCCTCATAAAAACACAAAGCAGTGCAAATGTCCCTTCTTTACACAGAAATAAAATAAAACATCATCACACTGTCCCTGATGATCCAGATCCACCTGAGGTCTGGGTCTGGGTTCAGGTCTGGGTCTGGGTCTGGGTCTGGGTTAAAGCTCTGACTCTAATACGACCTCCTGCTGAACCACAGAGGTCAGCAGCACAGGTCAAAGGTCACCCATAACAAATGACTGCTGTTGCGCCACACACCTCCTCCTCCTCCATTCTAAACTCCCTCCTCCTTCTCTTCCTCCTCCTTCTCCTCTTCTTCCTCCTCCTCCCCCTCCCATTCTAAACTCCCTCCTCCTCCTCCCCCTCCCCCTCCCACTTCAGACATGCTGATAAATGGCAGTTCCCTCCCTGACTCTAAAACTGAATACACACAGGAAAACAACATTTCAGAATGAATCTGAAATAAACATAGATGATCTGATCCAAACATCAGAACATTATCCTCAGATTCGAACTGTCTAACTCAGACACAAATGGACAAAAGTCTGTGGAACCGTTGAATCCAGGTGTAGGTGTCTTTAGATCATATTACGCTGAATGTGGAACTGAACTAAATTGAGTTCGACACCCCTGGTCTAAATGTTTGTGTTGTAAAATTTCAAGAATGAAACAATAAAATACAAGTAAAACAAAACAAACAAACAAAAAAAAAGCTCAAACTTTTCTGTCATATTCTGAGTGTCATCTGCACCGAACCCCATCACACTCCCTGGACCTGGTCCTGGGCCAAGGTTATTATCCTTAATAAAAAACTAACGAAATGACAAAAAAAATAGGACCAATGGCCCTGTAGCTTACCGGCACTTCCTATGTCTTATAATGGGGAAATTTTTCAAAGTGGCACCAAATCCAGAATCAGAGCCGGATGGCAAATAATTTCATTAGCGTTTATTGACATCATCATGAAGAAGCTGTATATCAAGTTTGAAGTCAATCGGAATTGTAGTTTCGGAGACGACGTGTAATGGACGACAGACGACGCCGGATGCCGCATGACGACAATAGCTTATGGCCTGTCAGCCGGTAAGCTAACTAGAACTGAAAAAACATGTTTGGTAACTGAAATAGATAAAAAGTATAATTCAAAGAGAAAAAAAAGATAACTGAAACTGTATTGTGTGTTTACAAAACTAACTAAAACGGATAAAAATTATGGCTAAATTCCCTTCGTTTTCGTTTTTGTCAACGTTGGATTGATATGAAATCGATTTATTTTGCTCTAGAAATTTTAGCTAGCGGCACCATACGACACTTGACGGTCCGTCACTTGTGGTTCCCAGTCGTCTTCTGGTCCCCACTCTACCTGGAAACATGGAGACTAAAGTTGGGAGAAAGCAGCAGAGTCCTGTCTGGGATTTAATTGAATACGACGACAGAGAAGAAGAGAAAAGAGACGACAAAACTAAAATTAATACTAAAACTAAACTAAAACTAAGCATTTAGAAAAAAGCAAAACTAATAAAAACTAGCAAACCTGCTCTAAAAAACGAATTAAAACTAACTGAATTAGAGAAAAAAAAGTCAAAACTAAATAAAACTAAACTAGAATGAAAAATCCAAAACTATTATAACCTTGGTCTGGACTGAACCCCATTACACCCCCTGGACCCGGTCCTGGACCCGGGCCTGGACACCCTCTTAGACACTACAGCTAATTCCATGGTCCTGTCACTTCTCCGTCTGTCCCCCCTCCTCCCCCTCCTCCCCCTCCTCCCCCTCCTCATCTGTCACTGTGCCACTCTCCTCCTCTCACTTATCCACTCATCCTCCTCAGCATCTTTGCCTCGGGGCCCCGTTGATTGACTGCCACGCTGACCCTGGGGCCCGCCCTCTCAGACTGACAGGACCAATCCCCTGGCTTGGCTAAGTGACACACACTACGGTGGTGGAAGTGCTTGTCAGGCTGATTGACAGGCTGCTGATGCTGCAGCGTCCCCATCCACTCGCTGCTGGTCCTGGCTGTAGTTCGTACCAAGGTTATTATCGTTAACGAAAACTAATGAAATGACAAAAACTAGAATTGTAAAACATTTTCATTAACTGAAATAAATAAAAACTATAATTAAAAGAAAAAACGATAACTAACTGAAACTGTATTGTGTGTTTACAAAACTAACTAAAATGTATAAAAATTATGGAAAAAATTCCCTTCGTTTTCGTCTTTGTTAATGTCGGATTGATACGAAATCGATTTATTTCACTCCAGCAATTTTATCTAGCGGCACCATACGACACTTGACGGTCCGTCACTTGTGTTCACTTGTGGTTTCCAGTCGTCTTCTGGTCCCCACTCTACCTGGAAACATGGAGACTAAAGAAGCAGAGTCCTGTCTGGGATTTATTTGAATACAATGGAGAAGACGAGAAAAGATACGACAAAACTAAAATTGATACTAAAACTGAGGATCTAGAAAATAACAAAAATGAATAAAAACTAGCAAACCTGCTCTAAAAACGAATTAAAACTGACTGAATTAGAGAAAAAAAAGTCAAAACCAAATTAAACTAAACTATAATGAAAAATAGGACCAATGGCCCTGTAGTTTACCGGCCAAATTAAAAGCTTTGGGAAATGGATCCAGATGCCATTTATTATCACCCAGTTCTGTGTATTTATTCTATTACAGAAACAGCCTATGTTTTGGTCATATTCCAATCAGATCTGTAAAAAATTCAAATTCCAACTTGATATCATTGATACTGATTTATTGGATCAATCCACTTCCTATCTGTTATAATGGGAACATTTTTCAAAATGGCACCAAATCCAGAATCAGATCCGGATCGAAATAATTTCAATACCTTGTGTTGACATCATCATACAGAAGCTGTATACCAAGTTTGAAGTCAATCAGAACTGGAGTTTGGGAGAAAAAGACGATTGAAATTTTTTCCCCATAAGAGCCCATGTTAAATTTTCCGTCAGTTCCAGATCCAGAAGAAGATCCTGATCAGCATGTGGACATTATGTTTTGGTCATCTCCCCATCAGGGCTGGACTGGAGAAATTTACACTGGATATCATTTATATTTACTGAGTTATTGCATTGATCCATTTCGTATCTCTTATAATGGGGAAATTTTTCAAAGTTGCACCAAATCTGGAATTAGATCCGGATCCAAGTAATTTCACTAACGTTTGTTGACATCATCATAAAGAAGCTGTGTACCAAGTTTGAAGTCAATCGGATTTGTAGTTTGGGAGAAGAAGACGATTGAAAATTTTTTAACAGATGCCGCCACTGCCGGACGCCACATGACGACAATAGCTTACGGCCTGTCGGCCGGTAAGCTAAAAATCCAAAACTATTAGAACCTTGGCACTGACACCTAGGGAGATTTAATGTCCATATTTGGGTCCTATTTAGTCCTATTAAGTCTCCACAACACTGGCAACAAAATGTGCGAGGGGCAGGGTTTGTTGTGCCTGACACGTGTTGGTTGGTTTTTCAGAGTTAAAGAAAACGTAGACCCTTCCTCACAGTTTTGTACAGCACTAATATGATGAAAGTGTGAGAACACCGTCTGTCCTTTAGTCTCATTAACCTTTGACCCCAAGAACATTTGAGAAGCACTGGGTTCGTCAGTGCTTGTACGAACCAAGGTTCTAATAGTTTTGGATTTTTACGTCCGCCAAGGAGGTTCTGTTTTTGTCAGCGTTGGTTTGTCTGTCTGTCTGTGTGCAAGGTAACTCAAAAAGTTATGGACGGATTTGGATGAAAATTTCAGGAAATGTTGATACTGGCACAAGGAACAAATGATTAAATTTTGGTGGTGATCGGGGGTGGGGGGTCGGAGGGCCACGGGGCCCACTGATCTGCCTTGGCGGAGGTCTGTGCTCTCTTTTCTAGAAAAGCACTCGGAGAGAAATAAAAGAGCAAAATACCCATGTGAATATAAAAATAAAAAAGTAAAATACCCATGTGAATATAGAAATATAAGAGTTTGAAAAACAAAAAACAAAAAAGAACCTGCGCCATGTCTGCATTTGAATAAATACCTACAAATATTGATAGAGTACTTTTAATATCGATACTGTATCGTCAAGTGAAATATGGCGATATATTGCGGTACTGTTCTTCTCTTCCTCCTCTGCCTGTTGGTGGGTAGCGGCGCCCTGGGCTGCAGGGAGGAGGAAACCAGCACAGATCAAACACACACTGAGCATGTCACTACTCCTTCATCTGCTCCTTGGCTTTCTCTGTTCTCCCACTACCTCACCCCACCCTCTCTCTCTCTCTCTCTCTCTCTCTCTCTCTCTCTCTCTCTCTCTCTCTGTGCATATCTCTTTTCTTCCCTCTCTCTCTCCAATCCACACTGCAGTCGGCAGCAGTCCAGCCAGTAAAATGGAGATGGAAGAGGAGGAAGAGGAGGGAGAGGAGGAAGAGGAGGGGGAGGAGGAAGAGGAGGGGGAGGAAGAGGAGGGAGAGGAGGAAGAGGAGGGGGAGGAGGAGGGAGAGGAGGAAGAGGAGGAGGAGTTGGAGGAAGAGGAGGGAGAGGAGGATGAGAAAGTGGAGGGAGAGGAGGAAGAGGAGGAAGAGGAAGAGGAGGGAGAGGAGGAAGAGGAGGAAGAGGAAGAGGAAGAGGAAGAGGAGGGAGAGGAGGAGGAGGAGGAGGAGGAAGAGGAAGAGGAGGGAGAGGAGGAGGAGGGAGAGGAGGAAGAGGAGGAGGAGGAAGAGGAGGAGGAGGAGGAGGAGGAGGAGGAAGGCACAACCACTCGGCAAGAAGCAACCAGGAACACCAGAGCCTGAACACCTCATCTTTTCTGCCCATTTTCCCCCATTCCTGCACTCGCTGCCTCCCCCCTCCCTCCTCCCATCCTTACCCAACCCCCCACCCCACACACACACACACACACACACACACACACACACACACACACACACTCCTCTTATCATCCTAAACCTCCAATAATGTCCTATTGCAGCTCAGTTACAATAATTACAATCATTAAGGTGATCATTTCCCTCCACCACCATTCATTACTTTGGCTAAATATCTATTAGCAGCAGACTGGTGGGGGGGGCTGGACTCCATTTTAAAGGTCTGGGGCTCAAATTGGACGCTGCCGTTTGTCTAAACGTGTCCAGATTTTCCATTTACGTCAAGTCTTTTAAATTTGCATCAGTGTATTAGCCAATTTTGCACAAATTTTGTGAAGAATGCAAACTCTACACTGTAAAAAATTAATTATTAGAAGTAGAAAGAACTTCCTTATTGTGTTCCGTATCGACAGTTTGGTACATTAAAAAAAAAAAAAAAACTCACTAAAAAAATATATAAATTTGCACAAAAGTTTATGAAATTCTGAATTATTTTTGTCCACATCATATCAGACCATAACAGATTACACAATATTAGAATTTTTTTGAAAAAATATGGCTATAATAATTGATTTTGAAGGGATAAAGCCGAAAATAAATAAATAAATAAATGAATAAAATACAAACAAATGATAAATTAATGGAAAATGGGTGCGGATTCACCATGGTGTTGATCTGCTTTTTTTTTGTGATTATTTTTGTCCGTATCATGTCAGACCATAACCGATTATGCAAGTTTTGTTAAAATATAATATAATAATTGATTCTGAATGGATAAAAACAGAAAATAAAGTGACAAATGAATGGAAATGGGTGCAGTTTTATAGGGTTACAAACAAATTATTTTTTAATCTTTTCTTGCATATTAGTCCATTATTTTGCTTTTTATTCTACTGTACGACAGTGTTTCAACTGTACAGCTGTTTTATGTTTTTAATCCATTCTTGTATTTTTCTTTCATTTTTGGTTTTTCTCCTGTAAGTGTCTTTGGAAAAAAAGTGTCTGCTGAATGCATAAATAAATAAAAATAAATAAATAATTTCCATCCGTTTTTGTTCATGGATCACATGTACACAGCTCCTTACCCCAAACACCCTCATCTATCCTCCACTCAAAAATCCAAACCTCCATTTAAAATAAATCTAAATTTGACCAACTGATGGGTTTTTTGCAGGATCATCATTCCACCAACGTGCGCATCTGAAATTATTTTAGCACGAGATGAATAAATGTATTTTGCCCACGGAGAAGGTGACTAAGGCGTCTTCTTCTGGACACCTGAGATGCAGACGAGTAAAGCAGGAGATGAGACGGTCTAGAAGAAACCCACCCACGGACAGAAAACAATGCAGCTGCTAACACGGCTTATTCTGCAAATTCACACACTTGTGCAGGTGTGGCTAAAAAAAAACAACGCTGAATCCAAACATTAGAACACAGGTGTCGAACATGCATCCCGGGGGCCAAAACCGGCCCACCAAAGGGTTCAGTGCAGCCCCTGGGAGGAATTTGTGAAATGCAAAAATTACACTGAAGAAATTAACAATCAAGGATGTTCCAATAATTTTAGGTCAATTCAATCTAAAGTGGATCAGAACCAGTAAAATACTATCGTAACAACCTATAAATAATGAAAATTGCAAATTTTCCTCTTTGGTTTAGTGTAAAAAAAAAAAAGTAAAATTACACAAAAATGTTTGCATTTACAGACTGGCCTTTTACAAAAAATGTGAATAACCTGAACAAATATGAACAATATGAAATGTCTTAAGAGAAGTAGGTGGAATTTGACCAATATTCTGCCTGTTATTAAATATTTTGTGTTTTTGTAGATCCAATGTGATCTGTAAGTTGTGATTCACATGTATAAATAATAAACTGAGGTGTAATATTGTTCAAATTGTACTTATCTTTCTTCAGAATTTTCAGGTTGTTCATATTTGATCATGTTATGTTCAAGTACAGTTCGTAGATGTAAACATTTTCATTACGGAATTTGACTTTTTTTCACTCAAAAACAGAGAAAACTTTGGAGTTGACATTATTTATCAGTTCTTATCCTATTATTTATATTACTTTACTGGTCCGGCCCACTTTAGATCAGATTAGGCTGAATGTGGAACTGAACTAACAGGACTTTGACAGCCCTGCTGTAGAAGATGCAAAAGCGCACAAACCCACAACGACGACGACCCCCTGTTTTAGAAACAATCGAGTCCAGGTATGAGTAGATACCTGGTGGATCTGGTAAGGTTATTATCGTTAACGAAAACTAACAAAATGACCAAAACTAGAACTGTAAAAACATTTTTGTTAACTGAAATAAATAAAAACTATAGTTGAAAGAAAAAAATGATAACTAATGAAACTGTATTATGTGTTAACAAAACTAACTAAAACGGATAAAAATTATGGATAAAATTCCCTTCGTTTTCGTCTGTCAATATCAGATTGATACGAAATCAATTTATTTCACTCTAGCAATTTTAGCTAGTGGCACCGTACGACACTGCACGGTCCGTCACTTCACACGAAATGATGAAAACTAGAACTGAAAAAACATTTTCGTTACTGTCATGAACTGAACATAAACCCAGTGTGTCCATCCACTGTCACTGATCCAACTCCATGGGTTTGTTACTTTTTCGTTAATTTCATTCAGTTTGTGATAATAATAATAATATAATGGATTAGATTTATATAGTGCTTTTCTATGAACACATACTCAAAGTGCACATAGTGGATCCATTGTTCATTCGCTCTCACATGCTCCCTCTGGTGGTGGTAAACTACAGCTGTATCCACAGCTGTCCTGGGGCAGACTGACAGAAGCGTGGCTGCCAATCTGCGCCTACGGCCCCTCCCACCGCCGAACATTCACACACATTCATACACCAGTGTGAGTAGCAGCACTGGAGGCAAGGGGGGGGAAGTGTCTTGCCCAAGGACACAACAGCACATGGACAGAGCGGGATTCAAACCCCTTTGTGGCTTATTTTGTTCTTGTTGCTCATTATTTTTGTCATTTTTTAATTCATTTTATTGATGGCTTTGGCCGTTTCAGTTCATTTTATTCTTTTTTTTTACTTCGACAGCACATATCAGATCTCGTATCCAACGTCATATCATGAAATCGTGTAAATATACACGTCATTTTTTAACTGGTGTTAACTGGTGTGTTATCTGTGTCAAGGTTAAGGAAAACTAACGAAATGACGAGAACTAGAACTGAAAAAATATTGCCCTTAACTGAAATTAATAAAAACTATAATTAAAGAAAAAAAACACAACTGAAACTGTTTTGTGTGTTTACAAAACTAAAATGTATAAAAATTATGGATAAAATTCCCTTTGTTTTTGTCTTTGTCAATGTCGGACTGATACGAAATCAATTTGTTTCACTCTAGCAATTTTAGCTGCTGGCACCATACGACAGTCCGTCACTTGTGTTCACTTGTGGTTTCCAGTCGTCTTCTGGTCCCCACTCTACCTGGAAACATGGAGACTAAAGCAGCAGAGTCCAGTCTGGGATTTATTTGAAAACGACGGAGAAGAAGAGAAAAGATACGACAAAACTAAAACTAAAACTAAACTAAAACTAAGCATTTAGAAAATAATGAAAACCAATAAAAACTAGTAAACCTGCTCTAAAAACAAATTAAAACTAACTGAATTAGAGAAAAAAAAGTCAAAACTAAATAAAACTAAACTAGAATGAAAAATCCAAAACTATTCGAACCATGGGATCTGGCAGAAGAAGAAACCACACAGGCTGCAAAAGAGGGGAAGCCCCGCCCCCTGTCTGCTGGATAAACCCCTCCCATTTGGTATTTAGATTCGGTCTGGCCTCAAAGCCTGTTCTTTCTTTCTTTCTTTCTTTCTTTCTTTCTTTCTGTGTTTTCATGTGCATGTGGCTGAACGCAGGATGTGCATGTGTCTTCATGTGCATATGAACAGTCGTGTGTATGTGCGTTTTTACAGCGTGCAAATGCATCAGTCTGTCCCATTCTCCTCATTCTACCTCTCCATCAATAGAATACAAAAAAAAGAAAAAAAAGAAAAAAAAAAACGCCACCACTGTGCTTTTCAGCAAAAGCATCTGAGCACCAACACTCACACAGGCTGGCTAAAGGCCAATCAATAATTCACAGAGTGCAGATTGAATGGAGATCAGTGACTCAACATTAGGGGGGGGACTATGGCTGTCCACCTCTACCGCTCTCTCTCTCTCTCTCTCTCTCTCTCTCTCTCTCTCTCTTCCCCCTCCTCCTTTCTCCACATCAGCCTCTCTGCAGCTCCTCCAGACGTCCACACTGCCCACTGTCATTATCTCCACATCTGTCTGTTCCATTC